>NC_134479.1:20550443-20599770 GCF_964194025.1 Convolutriloba macropyga | reverse complement strand
ACCGTGCCAAAATACTCAAACTAAATAGGGCAATGTTATACAATCTGCAATATGATTTAAATTTTTGTACATTGTACATTCGACTGACTTTTATGTTTTATTTACAAGAACAATCATATGCAAAGAGTTTCTCAATTATAAATTTGTTTCATCGAAAACGTTTATCACTTTTGCTTAGAACTGCTATAACAATTTCAAACTGATTTAGCGCCCACTAGAAAAGACCAATCTGAAAAGCTGGCAAAATTAATCAGCATAGGTTAAATTATAGTGGTCGTTCATTTGGTGAATATAGGAGATTGCTTTGTTAATATCTGAAAAATCTTTATGTATGAGAAGTGATGAGTAGTTACTATTCCCGGTAAATTCCATCTGTTTGAAACGTGATCACTAATTATTAAATTCTCGAAAATCCCTCTCTATGAAAAGCAATCATTGTTTCATATTTCTCCAGTAGCTGTTTTAACTCTAAATCTCAAAAGAGCTTCAAATTTGATTGATTTGCGACATTTCTCACAGCTAATATAGAATCGATTTTTCATTATCCGAATTTCATCTATCGGATTTGGGCGGTAATTACAACTAGCTTTGAAGATGGATTAGTGCCACTTTAGCAAAATCAATTCCCTATAGAGAAATTTAACTTACAAAACACATACGCACATTCCTAATTGTTCCGACCCCACTTGTGGGGGGGGGAGGAACTATATACTCAAACGGGTTTTTTTTTGTTCAGTCAATTTTGGCCGATCGATATATTCGTCGTAGAGAAATGTGAGTGGTATCATTAAAAAGCTGGTCCAGCGTAGAATTCAAAATTAAAAAGGTTTTTTTGATTTTCGTTTTTTTTTTCGAGGATTGAAGTTTTCGAGGATCGAGGATTGAAGTTTTGTGTGAACACGGGATATTTCTCCACTTTTAGTGTAACTTTTCTCAGAAATAAAGTATTTTCTATAAAAATAGTAGTTCAAAATTAAATTTCACGCAAAAAATGACCAATTTTGTGTTCCTAATAGAATAAAAGCGATAAAAAATACTATTTCTGGTCTCATAGGGAAGTTCACTATCAAAAAAAAAATTCGAATTGTATTTGAGAGCTCTTTTTTTAATTTTTATCTTTTTTTGCTTTTTTTAAGTCACCTATCACCTAAGAGAAATCACTTTTTTTATTGAGGTTCTATTAATGACAAACCTCCTTTTCCTTCAAATAAAGCCTAATGAACAAAAAACACGTTTTCAAGGAATTGCAAATGTTTTTTATGGCTTCGATTCTGAGTTTTCGTAATTTCAAACGAAATTTTTAGTTTCTTTTTGAGGTTTTACTGAAATTTTGGAGCCCTATGGCATAGAATCGTTGTCTAAAAGTGTAATGGATTTTGTAATGAACATTAGTGAAGCTATTCAGTGCTTTGATTGGACAGCTAATGACTGTTAAGACTTTATATATAATTTTTCAAAATCTTCTTTTAGACATTAACCAATCATAAACCTGATTTCGTGAACTGTTAGTCATTGTAAGTATTAACAGGACCCACTTGCTTTCTATTGCAACTTAAAAAATTCTGGTTAGCGGTTTTATATTCTAACTATTGGTTATATGACTTCAATGACACAAGATTTCAATACTTTTTTAAAATTTTTTTTCGGATAATTTTGTATTATTGGTTACTTTTGAACTGTTATCACATTATCCAAACATTTTACACATTATCAAAAAATAATTCTAGCCCCATTGGCTTAGAGAGGACGTTCAGTGCATCACAGATAAATCTTTCAGGGAAAGCTAATGGTTTAATTGGCTTCGACACTTTCTTCTCGCACTTTTCTACTGAATTTGTGTTTTTGCCCATTTTTGTTATTGTTTTCACAGTCATAAGACTTATTGTGATGTCTTGTTATTTATCTACGCATGACAAACAACCTTTGTCTCCCATCGGGTTAAATCTTACCGTTGTTATTGAGCTCCGTTGAAAGATTTTGACTTTAATGGCTGTTAAGTGTTTAAAAATATTTTTTCGAAAATTTTTTGAACATTAACCAATCCTAAATTTTTTTTCTTGAAGTCTTGGTCAATGTCAGTACTAACGGAATTTTTTTTCATTCTTCTGCAGCTAAAATTAATATGGTTAGCGGTTTTATCTTTTACCTATTAGTTTTAAAACTTCAATGCAATGAGATTTCTGTTTTTTTTTAATTTTTGGGTACTTTTATTTTATTTTTGGATCCTTTTGAAATCTCATCACATCAACCTACTGCTGATAGTCCACATTCTTTTAGGGAAGAAGTTCAACGGATCATATATAAAGTTTTCAGAGATGGGCTTACGAGTTGAATTGCTTCGACATTTTCTTCTGTCACTTTTCAAATGATTTTTTTTTGGTTTTTCCCTGTCTCTGTTGTTGTTTTCATAGTCAAAAACTTGCTGTCAGGGCTTATTGATGAAATATGATTAGCAAACAAACTTGTTGTCCCATCGAGGCATAATTTAACGTATTTAATTGTTTCCGTTGAAAGCTAATGAATTTAATGGCTTGATAATACGTGTTTTCTCGAAAATGTCGTGGTTCTAATGTAGTTGTTCGTGTTTGTTGATTTTCTGAATTTATATTGATAAAAAATAAAAACCCCATTGCTTTTAAAAAATAATAGAAATTAGAAAAGTTTTCAGTAAAAAGTTCATTTTTTTAATGCCTTCGACACTTTTCTCGCTCAATTTTTTCTTGAATTTGCTGTTTTTGTTTTTTTAGGTAGACGTAAACTGATGACAGGTCTCATAAGCTTGTAATTAGGGATTGAGTGATTGATTTCAACCGAAGCAGACAGTTTATAGCGAATAGTCATAAAGTTTATGATAAACATTTTGAAATATTTTTCCAACTTTTCAGTTTTTGTTATTCTTTTCGTGAAATTGTAACTTATTTTCATCAATAAGAGGTCCCATCCAATTTCTTGTGTTTCAAAAAAAACATATTTTGCTGATATTATTTTTCATAAATATTTTGTTTGCTGGACAATATGCGTTTTTCTGAACGTTTATTGTGTGGCCAATTTTTGTGTTTCTTTTTCTCTTCTTTCAGAAGAATCGCGTAATAACAAATCCCAATGGTTTTAAAATGTGACTCAAGTAAACTTATTTAATCTCTCAGTGTAAATCCCTCAGCTGAATTAGTAGAAAAAACAATTGAAATAAAAATAACTAAAATTCACATGATAGCTAATGATTTTAATGGTAGCAATAGTTTGTGTTTTCGCAAATCGTTTGTAATTTTTTGATTTTCTTTTGTGTTCGTTTCTACGGCTTAGTCTAACCAAAGAGAGGCCCTTTTGGTTTTGTAATAACTTCTTTGTAATTTATCAACGGTTATTTAGTTGAAAGCTAATGATTTTTAAGATTTTTGAAATTTCTTGTTGGAAAAAATGTTTATTAATTTATAAGTTTCGCCTCACTGTTCGTTCTTTTTGTCAGCTTGTTACCTAGTCTTATTACAAAAACTCTCCATCTGCTTGTAAAAAAAGTAAACTTGTGAACTTAAGGTTTTATGTGACTGCTTTTTGACATTGTTACTAGGTGCTTTTAAATTTAGATATTCCGTTTTTGCCGTGAAATTTTTGTTTTTGCTAATTTTGTTGTTTGTTTCATTTTTCGCGTAATCTCTTTAATGTCAGATCACGTTGGCGCTGTAATGAGTCATGGCATTATGTAATTCAATTAGTAGATAGGTTGTGTAACGATTATTTTCAACTCAAGCATCTATTTTTGTTATCTCTTCAATTGTTGACAATTTAGTCAAAAATGTAGATGAGCTCGGGTCGGAACATCATGTGCGAACGCACATTAACGAGCCGCCTTGTTTGGAAAATAGTGACAAAATTTACCAGCATATTCCCCAGTCTTAAACGCTAGTTTTCCCACAAAACACTTGTGGAATACGGCAGCAAAATAATTCAACTTTTTGTGGACCATGTGATCATCTAGTTTAAGTTCTATTTGGTAGAGACTCCTGTTTGTAATGCCAGTGACGTAAATACCATTGATAAACGCTCACCGGAAAAGGATATCATCAAAAGGAATCGCCGACTTCTAAAATGATAACATTGCTATGCATCTATTGAAATTTAACCGAACAATATCTCCTGTTGATGGCCTTAGTACCTACATTTGTTGAGATGGGCCTTTTTAACAATTGGGCTATTTCGACTCTGTTTGAGTTTGAAGATTCGTGATATGCTTTTAAAAAGAAACCCCAACAGATGTCACTCTTCAAAACCAGATTTCTGAAAATTCTACATAAAATCATGCATTTTTTCTTCTGCTTCCAGTTTTCATCTACTCAGCAAGCCTCACATTGTCTAACATTGCTATTATGGTGTGGTCACCGCCAAGGAGATAATTTATCCAAACTATATATGAACAGAATCAAATATCAATGATTTGTCATCCCCGCTGTAGTTCTCCGACTAACTTCGGGATTACACTGAGCCATTCGCTGCTCGATTTATATAGTTCTGAAACTTTTTTTCAAAAGAAAGAAATCAGCGAAAGAAGTAAGGCTGTTTGAAAATCATACGGTTTGAAGCACTCTGACTGATCAAAAGTTATTTTGGTCTGATAACAACTGATCAGAATCCAAAGCCAGTTTCAAATGCAGAGAAGGGTATACAATATTGATCATTCCCACGATAATTTCAGAGGCCTGTTGGTTGGTTTATCGTCCTATTTGCTGAGGAAGTATTGCCATTGGAGTTCACATACTCGAGTTTTTCGATGAACTAGATCTAAAAGGCTGTAATGTTTGTTGAATATGTTGAAAAAAAGCGAGCTTCTTGATCAAAAGTTTTATCCGTTATCGCTTAATGGTTTTTTGTAAAACTTGATTTCGCTGTTTTTCCCTTGCCAGGCATGTTCATTGTTATAAAAGCTAACGAAGCTTTTAATTTTTAGTTCCTACCCGTTATTTATAATGTCACAATGTAAGAGAAGCGATTTTAGTTGAAAATAGAGCGCAAGTTGTAAAATCTTTTTTTTGATCAGTCTCTTCTTTCATTGATCTCCCTAGTGTTGAGTGAATTTAAAACAAGCAAGAATCTTGCAAGAATCTTGCTACCGGTATGCATTCACTTGCAAGATTGCCTTGCAAGATTCTTGCAAGTTTTTTGATTAATCGACCACTAGGGCTTCAAGTTCCCTATATCCATCTCTCAGCACTTTTTCTGTAAATTTTCAGTCTCCAGTTGGTCTGATTTGGTTGTGTGACAAACTTGGCAGCCATAGACAAAAACTGGCAATGCATAGCCTACTTATGCGTTTAGTTTTAATTTTGCTGACGTCATGTAGAGGATATCACTTATGAGGACTCAGAGCCACATTAATGTTATATATTTTTTTCTTTGTCTTTTTATGCCGTTTCAAGCTATCACGACTAAGCCGTTTCAGGCTATTCCTAAATCTTTCTCTGTTGTGGCAGATAAAACATTTTTTTCTAAAGAATCGAAGCTGTTCCTTATGCTCAGAAGTTGAATTTTGCTTACCTGGAGCTGCACCCCTTTTGTGTCACGTGAAATAACTAGCGCATCCAACACTTCATGCACTACTTTAAATTTTTCGGACAGGAATTTATAGTCATCGGCATAGCCAAACGTTTGACGATGTCCTATGTTGGTTGGCAGATCGCGTATATATATATATATATATATATATATATATATATATATATATATCAGAAGTGAAAGTGGTCTACTGACCCTTGGGGAATCCACTCGTTACTTGTCTAAATTCATATATGGACGCTCATGTTTTCTCACATTGGAAACTATTTTCACAAAAGTCAGCAGCCATTTTCAGTTTTTTGCCCCCTAATCTCTCATATATGCAACTTTGTCAATAATTTTTGAGTTTGGCACTGTATCGAAGGTTTTTTTAGAAATCGAGGCAAAACACAAAGAGTTCGGTTGAGAAAGCTTGACAATTGTGCGTTGATCTTTGAGGTGTGAATCCCATTTGATAGTCTGGCACCAGCCAGACCGCTTAGTGCTGTAGATATTATCAAAAAGAACTTTTCAAAACTTTGAAATATAGCAAAAAAGTTTAGTCGGTCTATACCGAGTAATAGAAGATTTGTCGCGGTCTTTGTCGATTGAAACTGTTTCACACCTCTTCCAACACTTTGCGAATGTGCACTTATAGATAAAGATAAGAGGTTCAAGAATTTGGTAAGGGTTTCCCTCCAGTTTTTGAGAAAATATTATTGATTCCGTCCGGTACATTTGCGTCGTTATTTTTTAAGTTTTACACAAATTTGATAATATCTTTCTCGATGAAAACAAACTAATTAAATTTTGCTCCGCAGAGTTAGGAACGGTTATAATTTTTTGGACATTGTATTGGAGACTCTCTAGAAAGCTTGGTTGAAGAGTTAAAGTTTTTGCTGATATTCATTTAATTAGGAAATGGTTTAGATTTTTCTCTTTTTCGATGTTCTTTTGAATTTTCATGAATTGATGTGCTCAAAAACTCCAGTTTGGCAGATTTTCTGGTCAAATTGACTGATTTGAGATTTTCATCTCCCAATTGAATGATTTTCTTTACTGTAACTTTTCGGGAATTACGTAAATTTGATACTTTTCGTTTCAAAGTATATATCATTTTCAGACAATGGGGCGCGGACCCTAGTGTCAGAGTAAATCAGTCCTGATTCATTGATTTTCAATAGTAAAACGTTAAATCAGGACTGAATCAGAGTGTACTAAGGGTAGATTCACCTCTCATTCTGTACAGAAAAAACCCAGAACCATCATTTTTCATGATTCTAAAAAGAAGAAGGAGTTTAGAAGAAACTACTGTAAAACAACTACAGAAACAGCAAAATTGTGTAAAAACATACAATTTTATAAATAATTGTTGTCTGTTCCTCTATTTTCACATTATCAATTCACTTCTTTCATTGTAATCCTTTTTTAAACATGTTTTTTTGCCTTTTTCCTCCGTTTTCCCCGCTTTTTTCCTCTGTTTTTCCCGCTGTCCATAGGTCTGACAGAATGTTAAAAGCACTGACCAGGAAAAAATCAGACTCTGATTTTCATGCTGTACAGAATTTTTTCAGATTTCAAAAATTTTTACTCTGATTATTACTCTGGTCATGGTAAAAAGTGACATGATCAGAAACATGTCATAGTAAAATCGCAGAATGGAAAGTCTCTGATTCAGCGCTGATTTACACTGAGACTATGATCCGGGGGTGTTGAACTAGATATCTACGGAGGGTGGCACGCCCTTTGAATTGCTACTTTTGGTACTTTACTTTGAAGACTTTAACGAAACAATTTTGCCCATGTTGCAGAAAGAAGGATTGGCGGGATTTCTCCCAATCAATGTTGTCGCATGCTTACTTGGTTGTGATGTTCCGATTTAACCAGATGTTTCCAAAGTGATGATAATTGAGTCAAGCAGATTGTCTGATGAATTCTGTGACCTAATGCATTTCTATTCGTAGTTTTTGTTCCTATGTTTGAATTTATCTGAAACAATCATTCATTTTTAGGAACCTATCTACTTGTTTTTGTGACTTAAGAATTTTTCCAAGTTTAACATTGTTCATATTTTTTGTGGACGAATTACCTGACTCACTGATTTCCAAAAAAACCGGAAGACGAACTCATTTATTTCCAGTCTGTGCTGGCGGGATTAAAACTTACCATTGATATTAAGAATGAAGCTTTTGAGGATTTTGTTGTAAGCTTATCTAAGAAATTGCAGCGTTTTTCGTAATTGCAACTCTATGGAACCTCTTTTGGAGGATTGTTTACAAATTTCATCAGTATTTTTTGACTGATTGAAGTTAACTGGGTTATTTACAATTTGCCACATGAATTAGATTTGCTCGGAAATTTGGCTTTAAGTCTTCTCTTAAAAAGTCTTCTCTTAAAAGTCTTCTCTTCTTCTTTAAGTCTGCTATTGGTATTCGGGCATGTTTTCTTACAATTTCGTCGTCAGTTTGGTCGTTTCTGAAGATGTTATTGTTACTTAGAAAACTGGCTTTATTTAGGACGTAAGCCTGACGTAAGCCGAGTTTCACTTAAGCAGGTATTATAGAATTTCAAAATCAATGCGTCTGGTCTGGGCAAATAAAAAAGAGTAAATAATGAAATTTAGGATTGACAGTTTTTCTGTTTCGTTAGTTGGTTGTCATGTTTGCCTCAATTGCTGCCAGATGTTGTCCTATTTTTGGTGACTTAGGGTGATCGATCTTCGGATTCTGTCTTAAAGTCTTCCTAGTTCTATGAGATATTTGCGTTTCCTTGGGATTTTGTTCAGTGATGTACACACGAGTCATATATGCTGGGCATAGTTGCTAAAATTATTTGGTTTTGTCTATTCTGTAAGGTCTTTTTCCTGCAGCATTCAGATACGTTGCAGTTCAGCCTCAAATATGTTAGCACATCTTGTGAGTGCTTTTGTAATAGTTTGCTCTGGTGCAAACATTGAGGCCATTGCTTTCATTTATACCCGGATTTTTCTTTACAAGTTTTTTTTGATTGGCACTCTGTGCTTTGACCAGAGTTGGCATTTTTCTTAGTTTTTGTTTCATTTTATGTCAACTTATTTTGAAGGTAAAAAAAACTTGGAATTAATTGTTACTTTTCTATTTGTTTCCATTTCGGTTTTGACTTCACCGTTTTTTGTCACTGGGATTGGTTTTTTTTATCAATTCTAGATCGTTTTGTCGCACACCGGCATTGCAGGTTGGTTGTAGTATAGACGCACCAAAGATAGCTATGAAGTTCTCCTGAGATACTCGGAAGACTGACTTTTTTAAAATTGTTTTGAGTCTTTCTACCCATTTCTTTGGTTTTAGGAGAGCTAATTTCTTTTCTAGCATTTTAGGTAAATTGCTCTTAATAAAGAAACCGATGGAAACAACACTGATGCTGGCAGTTTTTTGTTAATTAGCAGATTGTGTTGGACTTTGTAACCAAAACTCGTACATTTGGCTAAAAAATATTTTCAAAATTTTGGAAATAAGACCTATGGAACCAATATTGATACATTTGGTTTATTTCAATGGCAATAAAAGTCCAAATTAACGCTCATCAAAAAGGAAGATTGAAAAAGATTTTAATTTTGAATCCAATTCTGGAACCGGTGTTAAGGCCAGTCGTTACACCACCCTTAATTGAACACGTTCTGGCAGTCGCATTTGCTGAGATAGCCTTTCTAGCTGAACGAACTTGAGAAATTATTTCGCAAACTTTTGTTCTTTAGGGTCGAGCAAACGCCTCCGAGCTCAACTCAGCAATACGACGCAGAGGTATACCCAAATCGTCACGGGCAGATATCCCCGATGCGCGTATCTCGTGTTCGTTTTTACCATGTTAATACATTGAAAATGAAACAATATTGCGGAAAATAGCTACTTTAGCAGAAACTGGCAAAATGGAAGGGAAATTAGCAACCCGTGTTCGCAAAAGTGTCTTAATCCTAGCCGCGAAATACAAGTACAAACATTATAACCTATTTTTCACGCATCTGTTTTTATCACGCATCTGCTCCATTTATGTATTGATTTTTCGCACGCAATGTAGCTCGATTTCACATATAATCCAGAATTAAGCCTAATTAAATTACTACTTATTTAATTAAGCCTAACTTATTACTATTAGTAGTACTTTATTACTACTTTATTACTACTTATAGTACTTTATTACTACTTATTACTACTTATTAGTACTATTTTTTACTAATTATTGAAATCGGCCAGTCCCACATTGATATATAAAGCCTTTGATGTGAAAGCGATTTTTCGGGAAAAAAACAGTTTTTGTGGCTGCTTGTATTTAAAGCACTTTGAAGCTTTGAAAGCTTCATTTAAATCTTTATTAATGTGTTTATTACATGCTCAAAATGTGCGCGAATAATAGATACCTGAATTGAGCGGAAACGTGCTACAAGACTTGCAACCTACTTTTCGTTCCGGATGTTCCTTTTTTTCGAAAAATTGGCGGAACCCCTTTTGCGAAAAGTAAGATACAAAAGATGTCTCCTTATTTCGTTCATTTTATGTATCTAATTTTCGAGCCAATGTTACTAAGGCGGAAATTTTGTGGTATAACTCTGCGTCGTAATGAGCTAAGGTGAATTTCACCGTTACTGAGATGATAGTCGCCCGAGTCGAGGTTTGGCGGTGAATTTTTGTAAGAAATGCGGTGAAATGCGGTGAAAAAAAATTTCTCCGCGTATTTCTGACATCTTTTCGGTGTGAATGCGGTGAATCGCGGTGAATTATTTATTTTCACCGCCTTCTTCTTATTCTTACAAAAAAGAATTGTCACCAAACGGGCCGGAACCTCTGACCTCCTGCATGCCTTCAAATGATTATTCCACTGCGCCAACCATCACTTACTTCTTTGCTATTTCTTGTGGATTTAAATCAGATTGATTAGACGTTGGAAAGCAAATGGGGTGAATTTTTTTAAGAAATGTGGTGAATTTCGCGGTGAATTTTTGTAGGAAATGCGGTGAAATGTGGCGAATTTTTTATTTTCACCGCATTCACCGCAATCACCGTATTTCTTACAAAAATTTACCCAAAAACCTCGACCCGGGCGGTGCAATAGATCTCCTGACTTACTCCTCTGAAGTCCCACTGATTGCTATTTGATACTCCTTGCAGGAGGATATTGGGGGTTTTCGCTCGCTTCTTGATGATTTCAGTATCACCTCGGTGGGGTGTTCCGAGATTGCATACCTTTTTCCGCAAGCAATACAAGTTTGTTTGCCAATTCTTTCAGTTCGTCAACGACTTCAACATATTTTTCAGTTAAAGACAAGGAAGCGTTAAAGATTATTTCCACTAATAAACATTTTTTATCGTACTGACCTTTCGTATGGATGTAGTCGGACAGGTGTTGAATCTTCGCGTTAGGAAACAATATGAAGTTAAGATTCGGAAAAGCCAGGAGCTTCATTTTGGAGTCAGCAAATGTATCTTTTCTGGTACTTGACTTTCAAGACTTGTGATAACGCATCTGTTGTCTTCGACCGTCTGAGCTACGAAGTGACGGGGATTGTCAATAAACCTAAGTATAACAAGCACTGGAGCCGGAGTTTTGTCCATTTGATTGATTCTTCCTTATCTGAAAAGATTTGAAATAGATAGTTCGCACACAGGAACTATTTAATAAGTGTGGAAACTAGTTAATATGTTTCGCAACATTATTAGTTTAGGTTAGCAATTATCACGATACACACTTAACTGCGGCAAGTGTTGATCAAGATCTTGTAATAGGATGGAATAGGGAAGAACGGTTTGATCAGTGGTCATATTGGTCTGCAATCTCAACCTGGGATGGAAAACGATAGCAAAAAGTGCAAAGCAGGTTGATGTACTCCGCCGCACATTCTCAGTGAATTGAACAGAATCAAAGATACCCTAGCCGAAAAAAATATCTTGCAAGATCTTGCAACATAAACTGTTTCTTGCAGGAATTTTGCAAGAGATAATTTTTCCTGCAAGACTTTTAAAAGACAATTTTTTCATTGACGAATCTTACAAGATAAACTTTTTCTTTGAGGAATCCAACATGATAAACTTTTTCCTGTAGTAATCTTACAGGATACATTTTCTTTTAGAAGAGTCTGACAAGATGGCTTTTTGACTTATTAAATCAATTCTCTTTATACGGCACCTATTTTTGAGGCACCTAAATATGGGAGGAACTCAAAAACATCGCAATGTAAGAATGTACACATATTTTGGTATAAAAAATAAAGAAACTGACCAAATAAAACATCAGAACCTTTTTTATATAGGGCATTAGGAAACAGTTTTTCAAAACTATTCTTAATCTTCTGAATTGTAAATTTTCCGATTTCTCGATTTTTCAGGGTTTCTTGGCTAAGAGGGTTTCCTGGCAAAAAGGGTTCGCCAGAGTTCTGTAATATACTTATTTATCTCTTCAAAAATGAGTTGATTCGCTCGCCATAGATTTCAACTCTGTCAATGTATAGAAATTTTTTTCCTGTTCTAGCTAGATTTTTTGGATTTCAGCTTTTTTAACGTTGTTTGGCGTTTTGAAAAAGTTTTGCAAGATAATTTTTTTTGGAAGATCTGGCTATATGTTTTTTTCATACAAAATCTTAAACTGTTAAACTTTTTTGCAAGAATCCTTCAAATCTTGCAAGATAAATTTAGGCCTCGAAAAGGATCTTAAAAGGTACCTGAAAAGGGTACTTGAAATCGAAACAAAATTATGAGCCGCAATTAATTGGAATGCACGTTGGTGTTGCGTCTAATTATTGAAATTTAACAGAAATTTGTCGAAACATGAGAAGTTTCAAGTCTAATTTATATTTTGTCTGAGAACAAAAAGTTAACGCAACTAAAGAAACGGATTAAGTCAACCAAGAAGAAAGAACGGAAATAAACTTTATATTATAAAAACTTCTGTTTTTCAAAGCTTCATATTATAAATGTAACTAAATGTGATTTTGATGCATGTTTCGGACCAACTCTCTCAGTTCAGCATCTTTCTTTTCATGCAACTTTATTTTTCTTTTTCAAATTATTTTTTGTGTATTAAAATTTTACTTGATTGAAATTTCTATTATTCCGTGCAGAAATCATAAATGATCTCATACAGACCATACTCGTTTCTTTAGAACACAACCCGATTGTGAAAACAAAGGAAACCAATGAATGAAACCAAAGAAATCTTGCAATGTTCGTGAATGAGATCCATAATTTCATAAATAAATCGAGCCTGAAATCTAAGAAATCATAGATGAACTATTCATAATTCTTAACTAGCCCCTCATGATACTGCTGGTTTCTTCAATCAGTTGCAATATTTAAAACTTTCCGTTTGATGTTTTTTTTGAGTTCTAAGAAATAAAACAAATTATATGTAGCCTACTATGATTAAAATGAAGGAAAATTTGCGTCGTGGACTGATTTCTTCCGGATCTTAGAGCATAACGATTGACACCTGCTGAGAGTAAGTTTTTTTTATTGTATGAATCTTTTATGGCTACCAAGAAATCATACAAATCAGATTTGGCCTAGTATGATTACTAATTATCATATATAAGCTTGTACGAAGCCCATGAAAATTGTAAGATAGGCGACCCGGGTTTGCGTTGTTTTTAAAATTTTGTCTGAAATATTTTGGAAGACTATGCAGTTGTTAGCGCGTTTAACTTATAAAATTTGCAAAAACTTTTTAATGAACTGATTTCCGGTATCTAAAATAAACCTCAGCTTGGAAATTGATAAATTCGAGGCAAAAATTGTAATTGAAACTTGTTAGATCTCTGTACTATGTTGCATCCTGGTTCCAATTTTTAAAACATCAACTTCTGAATTTATACAAACGGCATTGTACTAGACTCTTTTTTATCTACAAAGACTTTAGATTGAGAACAAATAAATTAACGGTTTTTAAAACAAAGAACGCCATCACGTTGCAAATGAGAGCTCAATTCAACTTTGCTTCACATAGTTTTGAAAAACTCAATTTTTGCCATTTATAAAGAAAACTTTCAACAGGCGAAATCAACAAAATCCGCAACTAAGTTGACCTCAATTTCTGCGACAGAAGAGTTACAATTAAAAGGCCCTAGCTGCGTGCTTTAATAAATTTTCTTTTGAAGAAAAATTTAAGTGATGTTTCTCCAAGTGTTTTACTTATCTCTTGTTTATTCTTCAACCGCATCTTTTATTACTAAAATTTATGGTAAATTGGAAGGTAAGAAAATTATTAGCCAGCTTTTTCCACAGTTGTTAAGGAAAATTTTTAATTTCTCTAAGAAAAACCTGAGTTGAGATCAAAAAAGCTCCCTTTGGTTTAATTTAAAAAAAAATAGTCAAGTTCTTCATTTATGATCCCATTTTGACTGAATACAAACTCGATGCCTAAATTGTTAAACAATTAAGCAAGAAAAGTACAGAAGGTCACAACAACTTTCACAAGCAGCCAAAAACTATAACACTTTAAACGAATAGACTTTGAATTTTTAGCTAACGAGAACGAAAGGACAACTTTGTGACGGGAATTGTTATTTGCAAACAACCCTCTTTTTTCAAGAAAAGCGCGCGTTTGACACCTTTCAAATATCTACAGTGCTTCATTTTTTCAACGATGAGTTTCAAAAGGTTTGCTTGCTCTCTCAACCTTTTCTATAGTAGCAACGATATACCTGAGACTCTCATACAAGCGACAAATACCATCTAAAAATCATCTGTGAATATCCTCGCAGCAATAGCAAGATGATTGAGGAAATTTTTGTATGGCATATATGGAACCATATATGGTTCTTGGTTATGGTTCCCAGGGCAGGTAAACCCGAGTGTGCTCAAGTTCGTTGTGTACTGCTGTCGCAAAAAGTTCCCACATCATAGGTTGCAGTGCAAGAAAGAACAAAATTGATAATTAAATGACGTTATCTCGACAAGCTGAAATTTGGGTGCTTGACCGGTCAAGTGACTTTTCTTGTTCCATGAAAACATATTCCTTTCTTGACTTAATATAAGTGCACCCGGCTTTAATTAGGTTGCTGTATCGTTATGTTTTGGATCAACCCACACTCAGTTTTTTGAGTTGTTTCAAAATTTGGGTTCCAAACCTCGGCTGTGATGTCTCGACGGACTTTAACTCCTTTTCAAGTCATTTTGCTAGTTTGTAGCGACCTTTCCTTTGTTCTCTCCACATTTAGTCATTTTCAGCTTCAAAATATTAAAATTGATTGTGTGAAGTCTGGGACGAGCCAGTGTTTTCTAAGAAACACAAGTTTCAAGCGCTTCAAATAACAATTTCTGGAGCTTCTTCTCATAAAATTAGATTATAAAACAATTTGTTTAATTAGTTCCTAATAAGCTCTGGAGTTGTTTGAACACAGTGGCCTACTTTTTGTGCTGAACAATTTCATGAAACTTTTAGTTATTTTTAAAAAATCTTTCTGTTTTCCATTTAAAATTGGTTTTCTGACAATTAAGGTCAAGCTGTGTGACCCTAATTCTCAATTGTTTTAGAATTTGACTGCTGTGCTTGTTCCATCTGCGACAATCATAGGATTGGAAGTTTTTGCTACTATTTTTCTGATTCGGCTCAAGTGTATAGCTTCCACGATGCCAGGCGCTTCTGCCAAGGGTAAGCTGTTTCAAATTTCAAGGTTCTTTGCAATTCCCCCCCCCAGCTAAGAGGAGTTTTACCTCCTCAAATATCACCAAAAAACTATAAGTTTCCAAAAAAGACCTGCATCATTGGCGCTCAAAAGCAAGTAATAATTCCGGGTAGACAGTATTTTGAAGAAAGATGGACCACAACGAAAACACCAAAAAAGAGATAACATTTACTTTCCTGGATTTATCTTGATAAAATTGCAAAGGTATAGCTAAATCAACCTGATAAAAAAACAATTCCCTGTCGCTTCTATTAATAGTAGGGACAATTACGTAACATAGAAAGGTTACAACAAAAAAACAGAATATCATAAGCGAATAGATAACTTTTCACACACAGGTACAAAAATTTTTACAAGTATTTATAGTCGCTATCAGTATGAAAATGTACAGTACCGTCTAAAAAGATAAACTGGTAATGGTTGATTTACACCTTAAGTATGAACAAGTTATTTCTTTTGCCGTAACCTGAGAACATGTCATTGGTATATACCGTGAAGATAATCGAGTTGCTTTATGGTCACTGATGGTGGGAAGGTCGATTTAATTGCTTTAAGTATGCTCAAAATTATGGTTTAAGTGCACTGATAATCTTGTGGTATGAACATAATTGGAGCAGCGATTCGGTTCAATACAGTAGCCATTATTCAAAAAAATTACTTCACTAACTGAAGTTTTAAACTAATTTTATGTTCTGATCTTCCCGATATGTCACATCCTCTTTCCTTTTTTTACACAAATTTGTAGGAATAGCCAAACCTTTCTAGTTGTTTTTATTTCCGCTTGAAGTTATCGAGGCACCTGAAGGTTGTTTTCCTTCAGTTGCTGGAGTTTCTTCTGTTAGGTTGGGTGTTGCCAAGTCTATATTGTCCCTACTGATCTCAGATTGCAAGTCAATAGTTTGCTGATCGGCAGATTCCGTCCTGATGTCATCAGGTTCCAGCCCTGCATTTTAATTGTCACTAACATGCACTGTCTTGTTTGAATTCTAGGGAGAATCAAGTGTTCTTTTTTTGCGTATACGGAGGGTGGCTGGACATTAGTTCTACAGGAGATTTGCCTCGCGTCTTGCAAGTATTCCGCTCTGTCAACAAAGCCCGATGTAGGAAAACGCCAAATGACACATTCAGATTTGGACTCCAGGCTTGAATAGCCCGTTTTACTATTTGCATTGCTCGCTCGGCGATTTGCTCTTAGATGGTGGATAGGTGTGTCCATCCTTTAATCCCCAGTTTCGATTCACACCACTGTTTTGGTTCAACAACTACAAACTAGAGACAATTGTCTGATACTGACGTTTTTGGTATACAAAATCGTGCAGAGATATTACTCATGTACAGCTTCATGAATTATATCTTATGAAGATCCCAGGTCTACTATACCTGATATTACCTTGATCCTTAACGTTTCCCAATTCCATATGGAATTTATCCCAAAATTGTGCTTTTGGTCATGTTTTTACTATTTTCCTCTGGCTAGGTCTGTTTTCTCGGCATTCCTAACGTTTACTAACATATCGAAGAACATCTTGACTGACGCCAGTCCAAAAAGGTATCATTCAGACAGTTGTTCTAATAGCACTTTTGCCTGGGTGGGTCTCAAGATGATTGACCACAACCGCATGCCTTAGTTTGGGTGGAATGAAAGTCACAGCACCTTGAAAGATGGCTCCGTTGTGGATAGTTAAAACGTCTTTCCGTTGTTTGAGACCTCGACGTCTGAGCTTTATTGCCAATTGCGGCTTTTTTTCTTTCGATGACATTTTGAAAAAGTCGAATCGATCCGGCATCAGTTCTGATGTCTGACAGGGTCAACAAATCTGATTGAAGAAAATAGATATTCTCGAGATCCAAGCAGACGCGACTATTGTCATCGTCGTCATCAAAATCTGGTCTGCTCAAAACATCAGCGTGGGGCATCTCCTCTCTGGGTGTATTTTTCAATTTGAAGTAAATTCCCATCAGCACTTTTGCCCATCCCGTGATTCTTGCTGATGCTGTTTTAGGAATTTTCTCGTCTGGCGTAAAGAGATATTTGAGAGGTTTGATGTCAGTTTTTAGATTGAACATCCTTCCGAGCAGGAGTTGTTTCAATCTTGTCACCACCAAGGCGATTGCAAGTGTAGATTTTGCACTCGCTCGTCATTGGGTAATTTTGTGACAACTTCCTTGAGAATTTGATTACAGGAGGTCTTTCCTGTTAGAGAACTCCGTTTATTGCTTTCTCTGAAGCGCGTGTTGTAATGGCTGCTTCCTTCTCTAGATATAAGGCTGAACCAGTGGTTTAGCACAGAAATCATTTATTATGTTTTCCAAATCGTTCTATCGTTCTTTTCCCCAATCTGAAGTCGTATTTTCGGATTTCGTTCAGGATAACATTTTTGTTATAAAATCTGGCACCATTTATCCATAAGGAATTTGCTAAGCCGACAAAAGACTCTAGTTTTTTTTCATATTTGACTGCGTTTCTGCAGATCTGAGCTTGATTAGGATCGGATGCTATTCCTTCTTTTGAAACTGAGTAGCCAAGAAAACTAACGGTTGTGACTGGTTTGGAGTTAGATCACTTTTGATTGATAGTGAAATTGTTCCAAGTTAGTCGCTTTTTGACTGCAAGCATTCGTTTCTCGTATTGCTCTTTGTTGTTCCATATAGCAGTGCACCATCTTGACTGATGACCACACCATGATTTCTTCGAGAGTTCACTCGATGCAATTGAAGAATATGGTTGAAGAAACCTTAACGAGGAAGCCTGAACAATTTTTGCGATGTGGATATTGTACATATTTCTTTTGCACCTTCGTCCGATTCAAATTGATATTATGCGTCTGATAAGTCAATTTTGCTAAAGTAAGAGGCCCCAAAGAGATTGTGGAATATGGTCTCCAAATCTGGGATTGGATAATCTTTGTCAATAAATTTACATTTAATGTGAACTTTCAGATCCACACATATTCTTAGAGCTCCACTTTTCTTCCGCTGCCCAGCTAATGGCGATACATTTATGACTCCACCAGGTTGCACTGGTTCCAAAATGCCCTGTCGTACCATTGCCTCAAGTTTTATTTTGGCCCTGTCCCGTAGAGGTAGAAGTACTTTTCTAGCCTTGCAGAACATCGGTTGTGATCTGGGAATGAGTTTCACATGCGCTTTGTATCTTTGACTGCAGGTTGTGACAAATCAGAAACTGTGTTGATGCCTTCTTGGGGTAGCATGGCTCTAACAATTAGACCTAATTCGTTGTCGATTGCACAACTGCAAGCTGTTGTTGCTTATACTTACTTCGGTTCTACTCAACGTCATATAATAGTGATCCCAAAAGTGTCGGTTGATGACCATCATAGGCCTCAAGACGTTTCATTTTCCTATTTAACTGAGGTATTTAAAACTCAGTCCTGATGAAATTTGACATCAGAGTACTATCAGCACCGGTATCAACTTTTGTTTTTTTTTTATTTATTGTCTTTTACTGTAATGTAATCTCTTGTCGCTGACATCTTAAACACGTTTTCCCTTGTATAGGACATTGCCATCTTCATTTCGGAAGATCTTTGACCAGACAACTCACCCTCTTCCTCGCAGAAGTTGTTGTGCTGGTCGGCCTGTCTTGACCTAGGCTGGGTTTTACTTCTGCACATTTTCAAAAAGTGCATTACTTTTTCACAGATGTTACCTTTCTTGTTCAAACCGGACATGGTTTGATACTGTGCGGCTTACCTCCAAATCTATTACCCAAGTTACCATTGCCTTTACTACCCGTGAATTTTTCACTCGGTTTTCCTGAAGGCCTTTTTGAAGTTGTATCCTACTTTTTCCTTCTCTATGACCAGCTTACTACCTGTTGAAGAACTCGCAAAAGCCATTGTTGACTTCTGAATTGTAGGTTTTGTGTCATTTCAGAATGAGTCATTGCTGGTTTAGTTTGTATACCGTCTAATTGTATCGATTTGGCTCAAGATTTCAAAATTTTATCACAACAGCGTGCTTTTTTGCTGAGGTGCGCTAGAAGTTCACCGTCGGTTTCTCCAACGCCTCGGACAACGTACAAACATTTAGCCCTTTATGTTGTTTTAACTCTCAGTTTTGGGACTATCAAATTTTTGAATTATTGCTCTGATCTTTTCGAAAGGAATTTCTATTAGTTTATTAAGGCTCATAAGACTCCTGAGTTCAAGAGGTGCGTCTTGTATGCACATACCAAGAAAAAGATTCGTTACCTGTAGGTCCGAAAACGTACAGTCGGTGTTGAGTTTGTCTTTTTCTTCTTTTCTCGACATTGCGCCAACAAGGACATAAACCAAGCAGCACAGCCTTCAACAATCTCCAGATCCAAAATTTGTCGGTCGGTCGTTGGCCTGCACACCACTGTCGTGGTTTCGAGCACGAGTAAAAAGTTTTATTATTGTAATAATTGAATTTAAATTGACGTTAAAAGATGCACACGAGTCCAAAAATGCACACGTATATATAGTCTTATTAAAATTTACAGAACGGCCTAGATATAGATAAACTGATAATGGTTAATTTACATCTTAATTTGATAAAGTTTTCCCCCTTGTCGTATATGGCAAGTATTAGTGCAGTTTTTTGCACCTAACAGATGGTTCTCCTAACCTGAGAACATGTCATTGGTATCTTCAGGGAGGATAATCTTGTTGGTTTATGGTTATCACTGATAGTTGTAAGGTCGAATTAACCACTCAAATTTGTGGTTTTTTGACATGGACAAACTTGTGGTATGAACAAATTTGAAGCAGCGATTCGGTTCAATTTCGTAGCCATTATTCAATAAAATTTGCTTCACCAACATCAGGTAACAAAGGTTTTGTTTACATCAGAATTTTAACTTAAATTCCAAGTTCTGATCTTCGCGATATATCACATACATTTTTTGGATTCTTAATACCAATAATTTGTTGAAATGTTTTCAGTTTTCTTAATGAATCTCCTTTCCCCCAAAACTTTAAAAAAACTGTTTGTTCAGAAACTACTCTACAAGATCTGTAGTTTTCTTTCCAATATTTTATAATATCAAATTTTGATAGGGCAAAGGCAGCTAATTTCAATTCTGCTATACCTCTGAGGTGTTGCGGCCCAAATGTAGTTATAGTGCAGATAATGTAAATAACGGAAAACAAAAAGCATTTGATGTTTGAATAATCAAGTTTAAAGAGGAAAGAAACTCAGTACATTCAAGGCGTTGAGAAAATAACGGAATTATTTCAAGAAGTTGAGAAGTCTGTTCCTGGAATATCGCTCATATCATTAATTTCAGCAAACAACCGAATGTTTGAATATCACAACCGGCTCTAATTGTCTGCCCAGTTCAAGCTCGTAAACTCCTAAGAAATTTTTTTCTTGTTAGACCTCTTTAGCGTTTTTCATGAAATTTTCTTACAATTTAAGGTTATAGGTTACACCTTGCTATGTCAAAAACATCACGAGCTCCCCGGGTCGAGGTTTTGTCAAAAAATAATGTAAGATTAGCAGTGAATACCGGTGAAAAAAAAACTTTTTTCATCGCAAAGTGCCCGTATCATTTAGCGTTGAATGCGCTGAAAGCGGTGAAGATTTGTAAGAATTGCGTTGAATTTTGCGGTGAAAATTTTCACCGCATTCACCGGAATTCTTACAAAAAAGAAACTGTAGTAGAAGGGTTCGAACCTCTACCTCATGCGTGTCACCAACTTTGTAATCCACTGCGCCATCTGTCACTTACTGCAAGGATATTCCCTGTGAATATAAGATAAGCGTGGAAATTAGCGCGGTGATTATTTGTAAGATTTGCGATTTTAGCGGTGAAAATTTTTTTTCACCGCATTCTGCTGGTAGCGGTTAAAAAATTTTTCTCACCGCATTCTGCTGGTAGCTGTAAAATTTTTTTCACCGGATCCTGCTTGTAGCGGTGAAAAATTTTCTTTCACCGCTTAAGCGCTGGAAAAAAATTTCACCGCTTAAAAGTTTTTTTTACCGCATTCATCGCATTAAACGCAAATCTTACACTTTTACTCAAATTCACCGCAAATTTTACATCTTTTAGCGATTTTTAGCCGTGACAACTCGACCCGGATTTTGAGGGGGCGTGAAATTTATAGACTCATTGGCCCATAAGCTGGGAGAAATGAAGCAGAATAGATTCGATTTTCTTGTCATTTTCTTCCTTTCAATTTTCCATACATTTTGCTCTCCAGACAGCACAAACCTCAAAACAGTGGACACGTTTCATCAATTGTGTTTCTTAATAATGCTGAAATACAGAACCCTGAAAATATGGTCGAGCAAAATGTCATGATCCAAGAAACCTTGTGTTATTTTGTCAACTTTTTAAACTTCTCAAATTGTATTATAAGACTTGATTTTATGCTGGGAAATCATCTACTCCGCCGTAAAATTGACAAAGAAAAGAAAAAAATTTTAGCTGAGTTGAACAGTTAATTCCAACATATTCAGACCTCTTTTATTAGAACATCTAATGCTTTTTGCATACATTCTTGGAACCATTGGTAATAAAATACATGACACATATGCAAAAAGTTTTGATATACATACATACCATTCATAGTGAGATATGACAAAATCGTTCAACTTTATTAATATATCATTGAAACTGGCTTTCTGCTTGTGGTCAATTGCGGTAAATAGTTTTTCTCAGCAATCCATCACAAGTTTATTGATACTTTCTTAAATTCAATCAGTTCTTGTTTGTCAGTTTTGTACAGTTGTAATTTACATTTCAATTGCTGTCATTCCTCGTCTGCATCCTCTGTTGTTCATTCTTCATCTGTGTCATCTCCCTTCTCAGATCTTAATGGCGGCATGTCATTATCGTTTTTCATTAACAAGACCAGCTTGTTGACTGGCCGTATAAATAGTCCAGATGATGTCTTCAATTCAACAACTCGAACTATTTTATCATTTCCATCAAAGACCTTTGTTATTCGTCCCATTGGCCACAGAGTGGGTGGTGTGTTCTTTTCCTTGATTATTACTACATCATTGATGTCAATATTGGTTTGTACCGTCTGCCATTTTTTTCCGCTGTTGTATATTTGACAAATATTCTGTTGACCACTTCTTGCAAAAGTCCCTGATAAGATGTTCCATCCTCTTCTTCTGTCGTGTCAAAGAAATTGTTTCTTTTTCTGATGTTTTTGGTTCAGGCAACGCTGTGATTGGTCGTCCTATCAAAAAGTGCCCCGGTGTAAGTGCTAAGGCATCATTGGCATCATTTGAAACGGACGTAACAGGCCTTGAATTTAAGATTGCTTCGATTTGTGTCAACAATGTTTTGAAGTCTAGGAAAAACAGTTTTGTTCTTCCAATGCTGCGGTAAATGTGACGTTTCAAAGATTTGACAGCGGCCTCCCATAGTCCTCCAAAATTTGGTGTTCTCGGCGGAATAGTAAGCCAAGTAATATTGTTCTCCTTGCCGAATGTTGATATCAAATCTTCAAACTCGTGAGTAGCTAAGGCTTGTCGAAATTCTAACTCTTCTTTGGTCCCAATGAAATTTGTTGAGTTGTCGATGTGCATTTCATCAAGAACACATCGACGAGATACAAATCTTTTAATGGCTGCAAGACAGTATTCCTTGGTCAGAGTTATAACTGGCTCTATGTGAACTGCCTTCGTACTGAAGCAAATGAAACTTGCAACGTATATTTTCAAAAGCGTTTGAGTTCAATTTTTTTGTTTAGAACGGTCCACAAGGGTCGAATCCGCAGTGACTGAACGCAAATGACGGCACTACTCGTTCTCGAGGTAGATCTCCCATCTGAGGCTGTAACATTTTGGCATCAAACTGGATACATGGCTTGCATCTGTATAAGACACCCTTCACTACAGAAAGCCCTCCAGGTATCCGAGTAGTTTGTCGAAGCGTGTATTATGTCAATTGAGGTCCCCCGTGAAGATTTTTGTCGTGTGCTTCTCGAATAAGCATTTCAGTGATTGGTGATTTTCTTGGAATAAGAACTGGAATTTTTCGGTCTATTGTGTAAGGTGAATTGGCTAGGCGTCCCCCAACTCGAATCACTTTATTTTCTTCATCAAAAATAGTGAAAGGAAACTTTCGTCTTCTGTGTCTTAGTGGCTGCTCCATAGGCGTTAAAAAACATTTTTGCTCTGGTTTCATCTTTGTTGAATTGATGTACTGTTTCGCTAGAAATGTCTGTATTCCCGGTAGACACGATGTACAGCTGATCCCCAGGGCCCCGACCCAACCTATACCATGGCTGACATCATCCTTTGAGACTCCAACACCATCTACGCTGACAAGACATCCTGGGCCCCCGGCCCTACCTAAACGTTGAGGAGCATTGGTATGTAAAGAGATCCCCGTGCCCTTGCAAATCCTGGTGTTGATGTAAGCATCTGGGCCCCCGGCCCTACCTATACCACCAACCCCCTCTGTTCCAGTGAATTTGTTACGTTGCTGAACGTCTTGTGGTGTCGCATCTCTGCTGCTGTTGCTTGCATCTTCATTGGGCTGATTCCTGATGATCTTGTGTTCTTGAAGAAAGTTTCGCTGTATGAAGCTGTACAGTTGAAGTCATCCTTCGTTTGAATCTTTCTCTTGAAAGGAGACTGAATTATAAGTCCGGATCATGGGTTGAGACGTACACTCATCGCTATCAGTCCTTTCGTTTGGCGTTGAAGAGCATGATTTTAAGCTTTCCGACATTTTTGTTGTCCGCTGTTTCACTTTTGAAGATTGAATTCCTCTCTTAATACTGCTGATGAACCGTTGGACATACGTAAATATCCTTGTAAATTTGGGTATTGAGGAATGCCAATTTATCATCAATAAAATTGCGCTATCTTCTTTTGATGAAATCATTGTCATGTTTTCAAATTGTACTTTTACTTCTTTTTCGGTCTCTTCTCCTGCAGTGACAAAATGTCAAGTGAAAGCCAGGCCTTGCCGCAACCACTCTTGTCCATTCCACCAAAGCTTATGGTCCAACAAATCAGCTGCTGCTAATCCTCTTGAAGCACAATCCGCTGGATTATCTTCTGTTGGTACATATTTCCAACTACCAGCTGGAATAATTTCTTGTATTTTCGCTACACGGCTGGCGACAAATGTTTTCCATTTCCTCGGATAATCTTGTAGCCAGGCAATTGTAACCGTAGAATCTGACCACGCAAAAACCTTCGGAATTGGAATGAGTTCATCGCTAAAAGCATTTGTCACTGCCTCAACAAGCTTAGCTCCTAGCAGGGCAGCACAAAGTTCCAACCTTGGTACACAAACTGATTTATTTGGTGCAACTCTTGTCTTTGCTGTAAGCATTTTTGTTTCAATGAAGCTGTGGCTGTAACATTTTGGAATCAAATCGGATACATGGCTTGCATATGTATAAGACACCCTTCACTACAGAAAGCCCTCCAGGTATCCAACTGGTTTGTCGAAGCGTGTATTACGTCAATTGAGGTCCCCCGTGAAGATTTTTGTCGTGTGCTTCTCGAATAAGCATTTCAGTGATTGGTGATTTTCTTGGAATAAGAACTGGAATTTTTCGGTCTATTGTGTAAGGTGAATTGGCTAGGCGTCCCCCAACTCGAATCACTTTAATTTCTTCATCAAAAATGGTGAAAGGAAACTTTCGTCTTCTGTGTCTTAGTGGCTGCTCCATAGGCGTTAAAAAACACTTTTGCTCTGGTTTCATCTTTGTTGAATTGATGTACTGTTTCGCTAGAAATGTCTGTATTCCCGGTAGACACGATGTACAGCTGATCCCCAGGGCCCCGACCCAACCTATACCATGGCTGACATCATCCGTTGAGACTCCAACACCATCTACGCTGACAAGACACCCTGGTCCCCCGGCCCTACCTAAACGTTGAGGAACATTAGTAAGTAAAGAGATCTCCGTGCCCTTACAAATCCTGGTGTTGATGTAAGCATCTGGGCCCCCGGCCCTAACTATACCACCAACCCCCTCTGTTCCAGTGAATTTGTTACTTTGCTGAACGTCTTGTGGTGTCGCATCTCTGCTGCTGTTGCTTGCATCTTCATTGGGCTGATTCCTGATGATCTTGTGTTCTTGAAGAAAGTTTCGCTGTATGAAGCTGTACAGTTGAAGTCATCCTTCGTTTGAATCTTTCTCTTGAAAGGAGACTGAATTATAAGTCCGGATCATGGGTTGAGACGTACACTCATCGCTATCAGTCCTTTCGTTTGGCGTTGAAGAGCATGATTTTAAGCTTTCCGACATTTTTGTTGTCCGCTGTTTCACTTTTGAAGATTGAATTCTTCTCTTAATACTTCTGATGAACCGTAGGACATACGTAAATATCCTTGTAAATTTGGGTATTGAGGAATGTCAAATTATCATCAATAAAATTGCGCTATCTTCTTTTGATGAAATCATTGTCATGTTTTCAAATTGTACTTTTACTTCTTTTTCGGTCTCTTCTCCTGCAGGTGACAAAATGTCAAGTGAAAGCCGGGCCTTGCCGCAACCACTCTGGTCCATTCCACCAAAGCTTATGGTCCAACAAATCAGCTGCTGCTAATCCTCTTGAAGCACAATCCGCTGGATTATCTTCTGTTGGTACATATTTCCAACTACCAGCTGGAATAATTTCTTGTATTTTCGCTACACGGTGGGCGACAAATGTTTTCCATTTCCCCGGATAATCTTGTAGCCAGGCAATTGTAACCGTAGAATCTGACCACGCAAAAACCTTCGGAGTTGGAAACAGTTCATCGCTAAAAGCATTTGTCACTGCCTCAACAAGCTTAGCTCCTATCAGGGCAGCACAAAGTCCCAACCTTGGTACACAAACTGATTTATTTGGTGCAACTCTTGTCTTTGCTGTAAGCATTTTTGTTTCAATGAAGCTGTCTGTCTCCTGTCTGATGAAAATGACAGCAGCATTTGCTGTAGTTGAGGCATCGCAAAAGACGTGCAACTGTATATCTGATTTGTTGGCTGGCCTGAGAACCTTCCGTTGCAGACTAAGTTTTTCAAGATCCTTCAGTTTTGCTCGAAGTCGCAGGTACTGCTGTAGAATTGGGTCCGATAAAGGTTGATCCCAGCTAAGCTTGTCCATCCACAACAGTTGAACAAAGGATTTATGTTGAATAATTGTTGGTGATAGCCATCCTAGTGGGTCAAATAAACGTGAAACTTCTGAGAGGATTCGCCGTTTAGTAAAGGGAGCTCCCTTGTCCAGTTTTACTGTGAAACCAAATTGATCAGGATTTGGATTCCACCTTATCCCAAGCGTCTTAATGGCATAGTCTTTGCTTTCAATTATCTTCTCGTCTTCCGTTTATCTGAAAGTGGCAGCTAGTCTTGATACAAGTTTTGAGTTGCTAGATACCCATTTCCGTATATCAAAACTTGCTGAAGCAAGAAGCGTAATAAGGGCGTCGTGGAACTTCTCTGCGGATTTTGAATTATCGCATCCTGTAAGTAGATCATCCACATACATATCAGTTGTTAGTGACAAACAAAGTTTAGTGTTTGCTGTTTCTTCGACAAGAACTTGCAGTGGTCGAATTGAATGAAAAGACGAAGAAGCAATGCCATATGTTACCCGAGTCATACGATAAGTTTCAATCGCCTCTGAATTTGGATCTTTCCACAATTTTCGGTGATAATCTTTGTCTTCCTTGTCCAATTCCACTTGCCTGTACATTTTTGCAATATCAGCAGAAAGTGCTACTTGGTGTGGTCGTAATCGAACAAGAATGCTGAAAAATTCTTTCTGAATTTTTGGTCCAAACATGAGTCTGTCATAAGGAGATACGCCTGTTGTCGTTTTTGCGTCGAAAACGACCCTCATCCTGGTGGTTGTGCTTGACTCTTTGAACACACCATGATGACAAAGATAGTAGCAATTTTCGACAGGCTTGATAAGTTCTGATGTTTGAACTTTCTCCATGTGTCCGAGATGAAAGAACTCTCCAATGAATTGTGCGTATCTTTTATAAAGGTCGGGTTGTCTTTCCGATCTCAATAGAAGACTGCGGAGTCGTTTTTGGCTTGTTGAAGTGAATCTCCCAATGCTTTTGTCTCGTTCTTGAAGGGAAGTTTCACTATGAAGCAACCTTCAGGGCTTCTTCTAGTTGTTTACTTGAAGTGATCATCGCAGCGTCCTTCTTCGGCTGTCCAAAGCTGCGCTGCTGGAAATTCTTCTGGAAAAGAAGCGCTGCAAATTTTCTGGCTCTGAAAAAACAAAGAAAGTCTGCAGATCGTTTGTATAGGTTTTGTCTGTCTGTTCCCTTCCAATAACAACCCAACCGAACATTGATAGACTATATGTTATTCCACAGTTAGGCTCCTTTAGTCGATTGTTGCCAATCATTATATCTTCATAATGAAATGCTCCGATCAAGAGGTCAATTGATGACGGCTTGTTGAAGTCTGGGTCAGCAAGCTCCAAATCTTTTACTGTTTCCCATTGCCTGGTGTCAATGAACCGTGATGGCAGATTATCAGTCATTTTTGTCAAAATTGACGCTAGTTGTTTGCTGATTGGTGTTTCTGTTGTGAATGTTTTCACGATGAAGAAGAGTATGATGCTTTCTACCACATTGCTTGCTTTTCGGTCCATCACAATCTTCTGATCTGTGTCCCGGTCGCAGACAATTGAAACAGAGTTTTCTAACCTTTATCAGCTCTGCACGTTCCCTTACTGAAAGTTTCTTGAACTTTCCGCATTTGAAGATTTTGTGCGTTTCTTCACAACATTCGCCTTGTTGCTCGGAAGTCTCCAAATGTGTGTGCAAATGTTGTTGGTTCCCGTTCATTTGATTTTCTGTCGCTCCTACTCTATTTGGCGCTGTTGCCTCGAGTGCTTGTGCGCGTTTCTCTAAGAAAAGTCTGAGCTCTGCATACCTTTGAGATTTCTTGCCTTTTGAAGACAGCTCCCATTGTTTTCTTGTCTCTGTAGGCAGCTTCTCACTGATCAAGTAAACAAAAAAGATGTCTTGACTGTTGACTGGTCCTCCCAAATTCTGCAAGGCAAGTCGATGTTCGTCCATTGCTTCAATTAAATTTCTTAAGTCTCTGGCATTATCGGTTTTCAGTGATCGGTACGAAACAATTGAATGCAGGTGTGTGCGAAAGATGATCCTCTTATTCTCGTATCTGTTTATCAGAGTATTCATAGCAAGGTCGAAGTTGTGATCGGTAACTGGTATCGAGGCAAGCAGTTTGGTGGCATCACCTTCTACAGATGGTTTCAGATACTGCAACTTCTGACTTCCTTGAAGAGAACTCTTGTCGATGACTGCTCCTTTGAACAAATCGAAGAACAAAGTCCATTCCATATAATTACCCAAAAAAACTGGCAGATTGAGTTTTGGTAACTTGATGTTGAATGAGTTCCTCATGGCATCGGTGAGCGTTGAAGTAGATGGCGTTGAAGTATCTGCTGCTGTTGAAGGTCCCTCGAAACGTTTCGTGAAGCGTTTGATTGCATCAATGTTCTGTGTCAACTTGTCATCATTTTCCTCGGACTCCTGAATGTCATTGTCCAGTACTTCCGCCTCCGTCAAGTTCTGTTGAAGTTCTTGGTTCAAAGTTACCAGAAAATCCTGTTTTCGGGTGAGAAGTGTCGCTACCTGATTTAGCCTGTTGATGTCTGCTTCTTAAATGGTGTCTAGATCTTTTGACATAATATTTTCAGCCTCATTGTTAAACCTTGTAGCAACGCTGCGGTGTGATCACCGCGACTGTTTCTGCATTTCAAGATTGGACACTTTGACTTGCTGTTGCTTTTGAGAGCGTTTTTTTTGTGTCTTTGTGGCTGGCTTTTATTCGTATTAGTCTCGTTTGTCTTTTTCGTGAATTGTGAGGTGCCGAAAGCTAAAAACACACTAAAAGAACGCAAAAGATGGGAAATCGGGTTTCACTTAAACCCCCCTTCAAAAAATGCGGCCATTTTTTGCGCGCGAACTTAGTGCTATTACTTTGGGGGAGCAAACCTAAACTAGAAATTTTGAGTTCTCCCACTAGATAACTTTACCGGGTCTCAGAATTAGGTTAATCAACCTTGTTATACAAGTTAATCAACTTGTATAACATGAGGGGGGATGCGTTATCTAGTGGGGGTCCGCTTTTAACTTCCTTTTTAAGTTTCCCCTTTTAGATTTTTTGCTAAATTTTTTGAGAGGGTTAATGCTTTTGATGCCTAATGCTTTGACTATTTTATCCTTAACCTATTTGTCGGCGGACCAAATGTTGCGATGCAAAATTAATTGATTCACTTGCTCAGAAATTATTTATTATAACGCTTTATGCATAAGAATCTCAAGCTCAAAAAGACCAAGTGAATGTGATAATATCGTTTGAAATTATGAATATTTGGTTTCAGCACGTGGTTGAATTTCATTGTTTTCCTCATCTTGCTCGGATTGCATGGACCGCTTTTCTTTCGTATTTAATTGAAATCTAAGGAGCTCAACTTACAGGAGGCTCCATCATTTTTATTTGCATCCCTCTCACTGACACTTATTTTTCGATTATCTATGACACTTTATTCAATCCACTATCACACACACTAATTGAATTTCATAACTGAGGGAGTATGGACAGAATTACAACCCTCCGATAGAGCTGGCGCATTCAGCAAATCGTCAATTGAACTTTTGAAATACCTAGCGTCAACACTAAATACCGCTGCTTTACTATCACGAAAAAACAGGCATTCAAGAAATCGCTGCTAGACAGGAAATTGAAGGTTTCACTCAACTTATAAAAACATACATAAGCTCTGCAAAAGATGCAAATTTACCAGAAGCAGAAATATTAGATTCTTTCAAACTTATGCCCTGGTACATACACAGATTTTAGAAAAGTTTAGTGAGACACATTTTCTCAACCACAAAACTTATAGCAGAGACACACGCACAGCTAATGTATAAACTACCAGAAGCACTACACTATATTTACGACCCAAATATATTTCAAGAATATTTTTTAATTATCACAGAAGTACCATCGGAAATCATACAAAAACTCAAATTGATCATAACAATATCAAAAATAAAAATCATAATGCCGAAAAACAATCATTTATATTCACAAACATCACAGAAAGCACACACAGCTCTTGAAGCATCACACATCAAATGAAAACATGGATACCAGAGTTCATTCACGACCGATGGACTCTAACTTAAACGAAACCAAAAAGAAACGGATTTTCATTCCACCCTACTAGATGATGGAACACTTTTTTCATCTAAACTGTAAACACTCTTTCACTAATTGATCTTGAAAACATCGATAACAACAATAATAATATAGAGGTAAACAATATTACCCGTAATAAAACAAACATTTACGAAACTTACAGAAATAGACAACCTGTGAATTCAACTGAATTGACCCAAAATTCAGATCCGCTGAAGACAAATCTTCCACTACTACCTATTACAAACACACACCTAAAACGCCTACAAGGGCAGAATTCAGTACACTTCAATACTGAACCTGTTATCTTAAATATATCAACTCAACCAGCATCAACCAACACTAAATAGGTTCCATCAACTCCCCAACCACTATAAACTTCATTAGACAACTTAATTCACAACATACTCAACAGACAACGAACAATCCAATTCACTATTATTTACGAGCAGCATCTACACAAACACTTTCGCCCGCTGTTAGACGAAATACACAAACGATATACTCTTATTTAGGAGGTTCAGTACCCCTACAGCAGGTCTTTAAGACCGTTTGATGGTACTAACCCCACACATTCTACAGAAGATTTTCTAAACGGTCTCATAGCGAGCACGGTAATGACAGCGGGACCCGAACAAGTCGACTCACCGTAACATGAGGCATGGATTCTAAAAAGAATCGCTTTGATACAGACGGCCCTAATCGGCCCGGCACAACAGTGGTATTCACATTTATCACTGGAAATTGAGCAGAACTGGCACGAATTTTGCCAAGAAGTCCGAAAAAATTTTGAATACCAATAATTATGAGAAATGCACAGATGAATGACGCACTTGTCGAAGCACTAGATCCACAATTCGCCTGACTAGCTCTCAAAAAAAGATTGCTAATCACAAATCAACAGCAATGGAACCACAACTTCCATTAGCACAATTTGTTGAGAAAATCCACCAAGAAGACATCACCAGAACACATAGATAGACATAAAATAAGCGCAAATTCCAATCTTTCATCACCCAAAAATACTGTATCTCTGGACATAGATAATCTCACAGTAAATGATGTACGCACTATGGAACAAGATATGTTAAATGGGATCAACGTAGTACGACACAAGTAATCAAATGATCCAAATTTTAAAGGCAAACCAATAATCCCTAAATTTTGTGAAAAGTGCTTACGATAAAGACTCAGTATTTCCACCTGCACCAAAAAAGGTAAATAAAACTACTCTGAGAATCTAGTTTTCAAAAACAGAGTTTTAATCAATCAATAAATGGAAAACAAAATCTCACGCATCTAATATTCTCACGCAATTGCCTTCGAAATGTGCGAAATTACATTAATTCACATTTAGAACAAGATCAAATAGACGACAAGACGTCTAACACAGAGCAAATGGAAACGCAAAATGCATCAGAGGAACAGCTTTTAGAACAACAGTTTACGATTTACTCTTGGAACTCAAAAAGGATACACAAGATGATTATATTAACTGTCAAGAAGAATGCAATACTCTCACAGAAGAATATATTCTTTCCACAACATGTAAAAGTAACATTTTGGTATTACCACTCAAAACCTTTAGACAACAGAGGCCCGATGACACCAAAACAAATTTCTCACATCTGGAAATCGATTTTTAACAGCCTCAGGAGCTACACTTAACTTAATATATTAAATAATGATACTTGATGAGATTAAAGATTATCATAAATTACAGCTGAAAGCATTAACATTTGTTCTCTCAGCAGCAAATAAATGAAAATTACTATCAAACGGAACTCTAAAACTCAAACGGAACTCCGGACGTAAAAGATCATCGAGTTCACCAGAACACAAACTTCACGCTAACTTTTCACGTCTCAAATATTGATTTTGATATCCCAGGAACACCATTTCTAGAAAAATATGTGGAATCTTCCACATAATCACAACCACACAATTTTCAATTATTTCCCGTTATCGGAGATCACACATTACATTTTTAATGTTTTGAACATTGAATCTTAACTTATTCACTCACTGCATACGAATGCAAAAGCAAATATGCAGATGGAACTATAATTTATAATTCTGATTTCTCATTTATACCACTACGTAAAAATATTTCTTTTTCTATAATGGATATAAATAAACTAGAATATCCCTTCCAATCCTTTATCCAAAATTTTATCCAGAATCCTGTGAATCGCCCACTAACACTTGTCAAAGGATTAATTGGATATGTACAGTTAAATTTATGTTGAAAAGTAAACACACGAAAAAAAATTACGCTTATAAAAGGTGCATAGCGACTTCCTGTATTTCAAAGTTTCAGCTCTTGGTTTAAACCACTGTAGCAGTAGAAATACTGAATGTACTACTCCAACCAATCAGAGATTGAGAAGACACTATTCTTTTATTTAAAGAGCATGCTTTACTATCTTTAGTCAGTCTGTTAGTTTAGATGCATCTTGTGTATACACTTGACTCCGGTGCTATACTGTTTTACCATCGTATTAATAGAAATTTATCGTCTGTGTATTACAGAGTCGGTTAGTCTCAGAGATATAGGAAAGCCTACTTCGCGCGCAGAAATAAGTAGCCCTAGCTCTTTTACCTTAAGGCTGTAAAAGGAGCCCACCTTGGGTCTGCCTTAGCTGGTGCGACCAGTGAGTTAACAAACTCTAACCGTAAAAAGAACTCACACAAGACACACTATTCTCTCTAAAGAAAAAAAGCTTAGAACTAGATAATTTAACTTTAAAATCTATTTACAATTAAAATTCAGAAAACGGGGAACACATTCCCTTAAAATAGTTAAGAAAATTAATACAAAACAAAAATATTAACAAAATGGGCCGTCACACTGACCAAACGTCATCAACGTTATCAACATCTGATACGCATTCCAAAAAATTACATTTAGCTATTTTTACACAACCGAACAATTTGCTGTTTTTACACAACTGTTTTTAAACGTCCTATACATGAAATCCTACCTTTTAAGATTAAACAATATCAACACCAATATGAATTAAACTTACTCCCAAAAAAAACAAATAAAATACCATTATTCTGCAGTAGAGCAACAGCGCCTCTCTCTTTACCGGGCAGAGCTTCACAAGTCTCACGGACCGCTTTTCTTTCGTATTTAATTGAAATCTATGGAGCTTAACTCACAGGAGGCTCAGTAATTCTTATTTGCAACCCTCTCACTAACACTTATATTTCGATCATATATGACACTTTATTCAATCAACTATCAGACACACTAATTGAATTTCTTATCGGAGGGAGTATGGACAGAATTACAACCCTCCGATTGAGCTGGCGCATTCAGTAAATCGTCATTTGAATTTTTGAAATGCCTAGCGTCAGCACTAAATACAGCTGCTTTACAATCACACAAAAAAACAGGCGTTCAAGAAATCGCTGCTAGACAGGAAATTGAAGGTTTCACTCAACTTATAAAAACATACATAAGCTCTGCAAAAGGTGCAAATTTACCAGAAGCAGAAATAGTAGATTCTTTCACACTTATACCCTGGTACATACACAGATTTTGGAAAAGTTTAGTGAGACACATTTTCTCAACCACAAAACTTATATCCGACACACACCCACTGCTAATGTATAAACTAAAAGAAGCACTACACTATATTTACGACCCAAATAGATTTCAAGAAAATTTTTTAACTATCACAGAAGTACCATCGTAAATCATACAAAAACTCAAATATGATCATAACAGTATCAAAAAAAAATCATAATGCCGAAAACCAATATTTATATTCACACACATCACAGAAAGCACACAGAGCTCTTGAAGCATCACAAAATGAAAACATGGATACCATAGTCCGTTCACGACCGATGGACTCTAACTTAAACGAAACCACAGAAACTGATTTTCATTCCACCCTACTAGATGATGGAACACTTTTTTCATCTAAACTGTAAACACTCTTTCACTTATTGATCTTGAAAACATCGATAACAACAAGAATTATATAGAGGTAAGCAACATTATCACTAATAAAACAAACATTTACGAAAATTACAGAAATAGACAACCTGTGAATTCAACTGAATTTAGACAAAGTTCAGATCCGCCGAAGACAAATCTTCCACTACTACCTATTATAAACACACACCTAAAACGCCTACAAAGGCAGAATTCAGTACACTTCAATACTGATCCTGTTATCTTAAATATATCAACTCAACCAGCATCAACCAACACTGAAAAGGTTCCATCAACTCCCCAACAACAATAAATTTCATGAATTCAAGCACTAAAGACTAAATTTCAAAAGCGCTATTTTTTAGAAAACTCACAGATAACGAAACTAATACTGGACACAAGAGTCGTTTTCAAAACCACCTTTATGATGAATCAGAAATTTCTCGTTTCGATGAATTCACTTAACTTATTTTTAAAAGTAATGAGGATCGCCCTTATTACGCTACACAATGCCAAGAAATTTTTATAAGTCACCGGTTTGGAGCGGTTAAAACACTAAAAAAACTAACACTTTTGTTCTCATTGTAAATGAATCTCCACAAAATGGAATTTCAAAAAAGATTCAACCACAGAAAATTGGCCCTTATAAAATAATTGATACCCCCACAATGGTAACATATAAACTTGAGGACTTTTCAGGTAAACAAATAAACTGCCATCCTTGTAAAATTGTCCCGTATTACCCATAAGAATTATTCGTTCAAGAACAAACGGAGAAATAATTCTCCGATAACTCTTTATTTCGATTTCACTCTCAAAAACCGACTATCACAAAGTAAAAATTCGTCTCATTTAGTCTAGACAACCCGGGCATACCATCAAATAGAGGGCCATCCCACTCACCATCTTGTAGTCCGTCTGAAATAGCCGAGAAAAACTCGGAAAACTACAATACAAGAGATGTACGTTTACAAACACAACCGACAAAAACTACAGAGCCTTTATACCACAGTGGCAAGTTTTGGCTTCACGAACAACTCACTTCTAAACCATATATATTCTCTCGCTTTTGTCAGCTGAATACAAATTAGCATAATACTCTAAATGACCCATTGATAGAAATCCACTACAATTATAATTCCCAAGTTCTCCTACGCGAAAGAGATAATTCGAATAGTCCTTTCACACCTCTCCCCACAAATACAATTACTTTCACTGAGAAATTAACAAAGCTCCTCCACTAAGCTAAAAAAAAAGCATATGGACTATCTTTCCAACTGCTACCTTAGCAGAACTACAAAAACCCTCCACCAGGAAATGGAAAAGAAGGGATTAAAGGCCATTCACCACGACTATCAAAGAAAGTAAAGTAAACAAAAAATAAATTAGCAGCCGACCCACAGATCGGTCTGGGAATCATTCACCAATCTGATTGACTTAACGAGATTTGACTCGTTAACCTTTTGCCTTTTTTCAATCACGAAGAAAAGTCGTGGTCAGGCTGAATTGCATCGTCCAAAATCACTTCCCAGTCCACCCTGATTACAACTCACTTGTTTCTCTTGCTCTACTTTCTAGCTTCAAACTTTGCTTCAACAAACTTCCTCAGATCACTCACTCTCTCTCTCTCTCTCTTCTCTCTCTCTCTCTCTCTCTCTCTCTCTCTCTCTCTCTCTCTCTCTCTACTCTCAACACTTTGCTTTTTGAACGCCTCTGTCTCTCTCTCTCTCTCTCTCTCTCTCTCTCTTCCTTTATAACTTAGAATAAATCTTTCTTAGTTTCTCAAAAGCACTATTTCTTCTCTCTACAGTTCTTGAAAGAACTGTCTCACTGTTCTTTCACTTCTCACGGCAGCACACTCAATCAATAACTAGAAGTTGATAACGCTCACAGCTGCCCTCTCTAAACCTTCTACTTTCAGTCTCACAGCAATGAAAGTTCAACTCGTCTCCACTAAAAGACAAGTATGCAAATAATTTCACAACAGAGACTCGAAGTGTTGTTTTTTAGTAGAACTCCATACTCTGACACTTTTCGATGTATACAAAAACTTAAAACAAAGCAGATACGTTTTGAAGGCATTTTTTATAACCTAGACCACATATTATCTTCACACACTTGCTTTGAATGTGTCTTTTATATAGGAGACTTTAACAACGAACACCCTGCTCTTTTCTATCTTCCAATCTTCCAACCACAAACAACACTGATAATATCTGAACTTCTTTACTTGGATATAGTATATACAATAAATCTAGACGCTATCCCAGCTTCTTTCGATATCAAATTTTTCAAAGTACTTCTTAAATTCGATGAACAATACCAACAACTTGCAAAACAGCAACTCGCAAAATAAAATTGAATACCCGCGAATTATTTTTGCTTTTGACAGAAAAGATTTTACACTTGAAGAGCTCTTAACAGTTTTCTCTTCTGATTTCTCAGATCTCATTTACCAACACAATGTCCTCCCACCAGAATCACCCATCGCAGCAATCCGAGTTACTATACCTCATTAAAAACTGTCGCTCCTTTTTTAAATCACGATAAGATATTCTATTGTGATTACTACCCCGATCTGGGCCAACAATTATCGACACAATTGCGTCCTATAAGCAACAACTCAACACAAATCCAAGTGCTCCTGAGGTCGCATAATTCACAAATCTGCTCATACATTGACGCTACCAAACAATCCACCCGAAAATAGTCATCATCTAAACACTTTAATAAAAAGCCACAAACACAAGAGCCCAAAAAACACCCATATTTGGTCATTACTACTGCCACATCTGCAGATAGACCTCGTCCTACTGGACACTCCGCCCACTTTACCTCACAGTCAATAATCCCATACCCGCCTTTCAATGTCAAGCGCAAATACACCAAGCGAAAGCACAAAAGCAACAAATAAATACATAAATTTTACTGCTGTACTCAGGTTTTGTTGCAAGCGCAACTTTACAGCAACACACACCGCTCATACCTGCTCCACACCGAGCAACACAACCTGAATTAACCAACTACTCAAACACACCACAATTATCTACTCAACCAATTAACCTTGCGCCACTAACAAGACAAGTAGTTCCGAATTGCCAGAGCCAATTCACACACCTTCTAATATAGACGATACACCACAAGATATCAGTCTTAATTCAGACACCTCCAACTATGATCCACTAAGCTCTCACTTTTCTTCACTGACTCCGTCACAGATCGCAAGTAACCCATTTAATCCGCTACAAACACCAGTTACTAATATTGAGCGTATACTCTCACAAGCTCACTGGAATCACTCTTTTAATATAGTCAATTAATCACCTTCTTTTCAAAGATCATTTCCGCTCAGTTTTCTTGGCACACCACCTATAATCACACTAGGTGCAAATTCAACTACTCCAGATCCAGATCAGCACTCTCACCATTGTATTGGGAAACAAATCGACACTACTCAAACTTTCCCGACTTTACAACTAAAACTTGACCCAAAGTGTTTAGTTCCCCCACCCGCCTTTTTCGGAGATCATAATCACGGCGAAGAACTACATAATTGGGCAAGGCAAAGAATTACTAAATCAAACAAGGTTACATCATTACTAATACACCGAGCACAGGACTTACCTAAACAGCCTAAGATCACTTTCTCTGTTGAGACAAAATAATTTTTCACCCACCAGCCGCTGCTCCAACTTTTTTTCGAGTGAAAAAAACCTGTCACCCTTTATTTGTCAAGACATACATTATATATCTGACAGATACACAAAGAACACTGCCGGAACATTGTCTTGATTAATTTACTCTTTTCAAACCCAATACCTATAAAACACCAAATCACAGTCAAAAAAGGCAACATTTCAACTCCCAAATCAACAGTTCAATTTCTAATAGTCTTCCACTATGATTACTCCCCACAAAATATCACAAACTTGCAGTACTGTAAGCTCAACAAGATTGTCGAATGTAAGATCAAACCCGAAGATTATCAAATCCTCCCCGCCCAAGTATCAATATTCTCACAAATTCGAACACTTTAAGTACGCGCATACGCCATACATGCGAAACTCAGCAATGAAGAAACCTTTTGCCGCAAAATCTCACATAAGAGAGGCCTCCGGTTTTATCACGACAATTGGTATGTTAACAATAAGGAAACACCTTCGTTTACCACAGACATTGAAGCTCTTAGAGTTTGCGAGCCTTGGTCTCGTAAGTAAACATCAGTACCACCCACAGTTGATGCAGTTTGATGTACTTAATGACCCACTCTGGCAAGCTAATATCAAAACCAAACACGGCCGTTTTCAACCCGATCGCTTCTATCCTTTTGCTTTCCAACACAGAAACATGGTATAAAACCCACGGGACCATGAATAGATCCCAAATACCACAGATAAACCCTGCGCTAATTGCACTGGACATGACCCAAAACAACGAATATCACGTCAACCACACACTAGGATAGTCACTTCATTTAACTAACATCATTCTGAATTTTGACGTTAAATCAGAAAATTTTTACTACGTTAAGACACGTAAAAATGGGGTTCTTGAAAGGGGTTACTGTCCCCCCAACCACGCTATTAAGGCAACCGTTATTTGGGAACCAAAAAACTATTTGCCCAATTTTGGTGGTAGATCTCATGCACAAATGACTAAATTTCAAAAACGCTATTTTTTAGAAAACTCACAGATAACGAAACTAATACTGGACACAATAGTCGTTTTCAAAACCACCTTTATGATGAATCAGAACCTCCTCGTTTCGATGTATTCATTTAACTTATTTTTAAAAGTAATGAGGATCGCCCTTATTACGCTACACAATACCAAGAAATTTTTATACAATATCAGGCAGGTCTTAATTTTATTACAGGCCAAGCATCGCCAGAACTTAAGGTTATACATCTGACAAACCCAAGACAAGCACCATCTATTACACTTTACACTAAAGCAGACATCCGTAACGGATACGTAATTCCACGACAATCACCATTTTATTGCAAATCTGAAAAATTTGATCTCTTTCGAAAACATATTTGATTTGGTGCTGTATAATCAGATTGATTTTATGATTAGCCGTGTACTACTTGAGATGGACCACATGAGTCTAACAGTATACAAAATCTCTGCAATCTTGATCGCAATTTAAAACAGACAGCCTTTATATTGTTCACACAAAAATTTTCACTAGTAGGATATGTTATCACAGGACAGCGAAACACATTCGCTACACTAGAAAGCTCTAATGTCTTCTCACTTTTTAATGTAAAACCGTTTGTTCACCACATTACGTAATAGAAAATCATCGTTTTGAACGTATTCCCTGGTTTTATTAGAACAAACTTCAATTTGTAGATCAAGTAACACTTAAAACATTTCTCTGCTCTATTAAAACACCATGTAAAACTGACAATTTTGATCAGCAAATATCGATAGATGCAGATAGCGATGAGTCATATCGCTTAACGCCTGATCCAATTAAAGAGCAAAATCAATTTAGAACTTTCACGCCCGACGAAATTGAAAGCAGCTTCATACACGCGGACTTTACTGCGCAACATTTTGGCATATATAGCCAAAGAGATTGGACTATCTCAACCAATAAAATGACATTTAACCAATTATTAGATGACGCCGCCGAAAAATTTGAAGTAGCACAAGATGTTTATTTTGCAGATCTTGCAAAAAAGCACAATTAAAAGCACAATTTCCACAACAACAAAGCCAATACCACAATTTTTTCAACAAACTCTTTTTTAACGGAAAAGAGTTTACACTTCGTGGTCTCGAGTGGCGCGACTTAATCATAGGCAACTAATTAAAAGAATCTTTGGATACCCTGGTATGTATTAAAAGAAATAGGCAAAATATGATCTGTTTTTAACTTTCTAGAGTGCTTGTTTGGACTATTTTGTAGCGCTATCAACGCATATAACTTATATCACCTTTATGTCCTATTATCACATTAGCAAAGATTATAATTCAGGACTTTTCGGAGTATTCTCACAAAACATTTTTTATTTATTATAATCAGACTCTTCACAATACAAGCCAACTTCACCAAACAAAAGACGAAAACACTCTGTTGACAGTAGCACTCCACACTCAAAATGAATTGAATCTATTACGCAGAAAATTTGAAACATTCAATAAGAAATTTTTCTCCGCTGTACACAATAACTAAAAAAAGAGCCTCTACTCTCCCCACATCCATTTATGAATGCTCCGAATTACCAAAAGAATCACATAGAAAACCTGATTTTCAATCACTGCACATACACAACTTTTTCTAAAAAACGTGAACGCCCACGGGCTGTATCACTTTCTAAAGAATCTTTTGTGAATGACCCTGAGTATCAGGAAATCCTGGAAGAACTTATTATATTTAACAAATACTCGGGCTCTTTTTCTGTTTTAGTGACACCACAGCTGTCAGTCACGGTTCTCACGATGGAGGATAACCTATCCCTCCAAACGTCGACCCCACGGCATACGATATCATTATGCTGGATGTTGACCGCATCCTGCCATCGCCACTCACAGCCTTGGAGCTGCCCCCTACATTACCAGAGCCAGTATGCAAAATGCAAACACCGGCCCTCATCGCGATGGACCAGGCCTCCCCACGGCCACAGTCTGTAGATTCGGCCACCTATGCTTGCGTGAACCCACTGCCTTTACCCGCAACTTCTTGTTCGTCAACGTGAGAACTGCACTTATAAATTGGGAGCGACACAAGCTCCCCAACAGCACCAACGGGACCACTGACTTCTTCACAAGACCTCTTGCTACATGCGAAAGAGCCAGTGTCACATTCACCGCAAATTTTTCAGCTTATGTCACAATATCCAAAATCGGTGCCACGGCCACCACCCCAGCCCCCTTTTCTTGAACTGACGAGGTTGCTGCGGATCAATCGGGCAGCTCAACACCCGGGCCGAATGTTTCCCAACTTTTCGGGCAGAATTCGTGGCCACTAACCAAGATCCCAACCATTGGTATATCCACCACCAGTGATGCCAACACCAACATCACAGTAAACAAACATCCAATCACAGATATGGGGTACCCACACTTCTTCCAACTCGACCTCAGCCGCCCTTCACCCAACCTCCTCCTTATGATCGGCCAACCTCGACCGAAAACTACTCCTGCACAGATCATTCATCAAGGAGACGCCCCAGAGCTATAACGCACGAGATCTACCCTGTACGCTCATCACCGATCCAGAACTCACAAACGCCTGCTCGGTATTCGGCCGGCTCACCACGAGGCTCACAGCCCTCACCCTTCAAGGCACGGGTGAATCCTTTCACTCTAACACAAGGAGTTTTGCACAGAGCACCTTGGCGGAACTTCAAGTTCCACCAGTTTACTAACCCTGTCGGGACCAACACAGGGTGTTCACGTTCCCGAAAGGATAAACTACCTGGCCACACCACCTCGCCACACCACCTCATCGTACACTGAAACTAACGGCTAGCACATGTTCAGTGGCATAGCTTGAGAATTAATTTGTGGAGGAAGTACGGGATAGGGAGCTCCCACTAGAGTGCCTTCACTCCTCTAGAAACCCTCGGTTCACGGAGAGATTCTGGCATTTCTCTAATTACTTCTTCGCTCTCGCCGGTCGTCAGAACAATTATCTCAACACAATGTCCACGAGAGATGTTGCCCCTTATCGTATTTATCAAAAATACGACCCCTCCCACCTTCCGTTTGGTTTTTTGCATCCGACGCAAATGGATGTGAATAACCAAACACATAAAGTGAATTGGACCAAGATGCTTCGCACCATCCACAACTATCTCTTTGTTCAGCACTACTTCCACAGAACGAATCCCTTGGTCCCAATTGTTCCACGCCTTCAATATGTCAACACAAAGCTCACTCCAACCAACTACATGAACTACAGCTACATCTTCAATCCCACCTATTGTGAATGCACCCTCCTTATTTTTGATCCCATCAAATATTACTTTTTGTTTTCGCCATTCTATGCGAAAACCCACAGACTGATACTTGTCCACATCAAATACTTCCAGTGTGTAGAAGGAGTAGCCACAAAGTGATGGTTGGCAGGCTGGCGATCAGATGGTGGACAAGCTGACGAAGAGAGAACAGACACCAGAGGAAACACAGATCCTCAATCATCCCCTGGCGTTGCAACCTTGCTGCAACACGTATTTGTACCCCCGTGCAGTTGTCGCCTTTCTCGCAGGAGACAAGAAATTTCTGGAATTCATCAGGGATCCTGACAATTGGGCTCTTGATTTTGAATTTGAATTCCCGACGTAGGCCAGAGTCCTACCAAATTGGGCTCACTGTCCCACCAAAACTCTCAGACTCACTGTTCTTCACAAAATTCTTTACGAACTCACTATTCTTTCTTTAGTTTCTATTTGCAATTTTATATTTTCTATAGCCTATATACTCATTTCATCTTTTCTTCTAGCCACAATTGAAGATTAAGATCAGTTCTTTTTTTTTCTCCGGTCAGAGCTTACTCAGCAGGCACTAAACGTCACTAAAAGTTTAAGAGATTAAGTGCTGTACCAGATAGAGATAAACAAAAATTACCTTGTACAACCCTCAGAGACTACAGACTACAAGCGGTCCTCCATCTGGGAACAAATACTCACTATAGGACAGTGAGAGCCAGTTGGGTACTTTGACAGGACTGACGATACTGGCCAGCACAACTTGTAACTGGCACTTTTATTGACTCCACTCTTGAAGTGGACTACTCACTGACGACAATACTCATTATTCTACTGAAAGGGCTTTCAGACGACGGCACAAGCCACAACCCCTCTCTGACGACAACACGGCTCTTCACGTCACTACACAACGAGGATGACACATCCAGCACATTTCTGCTACAAATTACAAATTCGGGAATACTGGATTTACGGTATACTGGATGTACTCCTCCAACCAATCAGAGATTGAGAATACACTATTCTCTTATATAAAGCACATGCTTAACTAACTTTGGTCAGTCTGTTAGTTTAAATACACCATGCGTATACACTTGACTTTGACTCCGGTGCTTTACTGTATCACAACCGCATTAAAAGAAGTTTATCTTCTGTGTTTTTCAGAGTCGGTTATTCTTAGAGATATAGGTAAGCCTACTTCGCGCACAGAAATAAGTAGCTCTAGCTCTTTATACCTTAAGGCCGAAAAAAGAGCCCACCTTGTGTCTGCCTTGCCAATTTCGGGCGTTTTGAGTTCATTCAGCGTAAAACTATCGTGGAAACTCTAAGTTGAAAACCGATAAAAATTATATTTTTTTATTCCGAAAAATAATTTCAATCTTTCAGTGGTTAATATGGCGAAAGCGGTAAAATTAAGTACTTTAATCGCTCGTGTTGGAGGTTAAATTCGATATTATCAACTCTTTTACAACCAAAGTATTTTATTTCATCACTCAATCAAGCGGTGAAAGTTTATATCACAACTCATTTTCTAGGATCAAAAGAAGCCTTCCAGTTCTGTTGAACATGGACGACTTGCGTGATCTGTTTCACGAAGCAAGTGACTTCTTCCATCACAAAAAATTACCCTCTCAGTTCTCTCTCGGCTTCAAAAAACAGACGATAATGAGCGAAGACGATCTAGGTTGGGAAGTTGTCGATCATACTGACAATATTTTTGAATATGGGTAAGTTTTTGGAATTTCCTCAATTTCGAATGGTTATCTTGCAAGATTATGGCAAAACTTACCAGAATCTTCTTGCAAGATTATGCAAAATTTTGTAAGATTCTACCGGAATCCTAAAATTTAGCTTTTTTTTGTTCTGTTATAATTTTACAAGATTTTTTTAGGGCATTTTTTCAAGTATCACGACAGCAAAAAAGACACGCGCAAACCGTCCTAATGACTCAAGGAGCTCCAAAACATTCAAAACGTTGCAATATTTGAATGTACACATATTTTGGGAATCGACAAAAAACAAGAGAAAAAGACATCAGAAAATTCTAAGACATCAACCAAGAACTCTTTCCATCTTCGATCGTCTTTCTATTTCAATTTTTTTTCAATTTTCATTTTCTTTTTTTTCTTGAATTTCTTGGGTTTGTGATGGGTTGAATCTGGGCCATCAATGTACTATTGGTAGTCTGGCATGTCAGTTTGCTTCCCCTCAAACAATTCAATGACCCAATAAAATTTCCTTTTTTTGAAATTAAAACAAGCTTACAAGTTGATAATTCCAAGTGACATACATACTTCTTTTTCTAAAAAAAACGTTAGTCCGACCATTCTTTTGGATTCGCGCCTTACATAAGATTGTTAGTATGTAATATCAGGTTGGCTCTGAGCCACTGTTTTTTCATGCTGAACAGGAGGTCTGATTTTGATTTAAAAAAAATAACAAAAGGAAACAAATTTCAAATCTTATTATCACAATTTGCCGTTTTTGTTCTTTAAGGAAAAATGACAAAGTATATATTCGAAAAAAAAATTCAAGAATTTTTCCTCTTTTCAGAAACAATTTGACGCTGTTCTGAAATTTTGCAATGATGGCACCTTTTTGCAAATCTTGCAAGATAACCATTGTCCTGGCTGATTTTGCAAGAAAACCGTTTTCCTGCCAGAATCTTGCAAGATTACCCTTTTGCAAATTTTTGGCAGAAGCTTGCAAGATAACCATCCGGTCTCGCCTGGGGTTTTTTACAGCCAAATTTTCTTTTAGCCAAGTTTTAAGTTTCATTAACTTTCCTGTATTGTGACAATTGATTTATTCGGCGACCTACTACCAGTCAAGTTTCAAATTTTTAATTTGATTTCACTAATTATAATGATAAACTTTTTGCAAAAAGAGCCCTTGTACGGCCAGCAAAAAAATTGTGAGCCATAAAGTAATGGAATAAAATCAAAATGACTCTACAAGGTCACAATTTTTCTCAACTTTTAGAAATTTTCCTCCAAACCTAGAAATTTTCCTCCGACCAAAGCCAGAGGTCAGATGACCAAATTGTTTCTCAATATTAGGGCTTTTAAATAATAAACCTATTGTGCAAAAACTTAGGGATCAATGCTTTGGTATAAATTATGAGCAAGAAAATAAACGTTTGAGAATTTAACCCGCACGGATTGATAGTTTCTCTAAAAATCTAATTTTCTCAGAAAAAATCAGTTTTCACAGCCAAGACAGAATTGGAAAATTTTAAAACCCGTGAACATTTATTCACTTTGATTAATAAACCTATAAAGAATCTTAAAAATGTCTAAGATGAAAGACTTGAAAAAAATCGTTATCTCGTTTGCATTGATATAATAGTTGAGCTTAATGCTCAAAATGCGATTAAGTTGATCCAAGGAAACAAAAACTCAAAAGAAAAATTATCAAATTCAATTTTGGAACCTCGAAGATTTCGCATTTGTTTTCTCATACAAAATATGTCCTTATCACGATGACTTAATTTCACATTTATTATGATCAACGAACAAAATTTTGTTATCATTCATGCAAAGATTTTAAAAAAAATGTAAAAAAAGTTTTCAGATTGTTTCTTACAATTTAATTAAATTTGCATTCAAGAAGAAATTTGAATAATTACCCTGTAATGGGCATTAAACATCTCGGAATTTCACCAAAACGATTTCACTCTGCAATTATTGGTTTCACCGTTTCGGGAGAAAATTTGCAAAAACTTTGCGAGAAATTGTTAACGGATTCGGCTGATGAGTAATTTTGAAACTGGTAGCTTCTAATCTTTACACATTTTTTACTAGTGCATTTTAGGGGAAAGAACGCAATAAACGAGTAAAAATTGCGTGGACAGATGTTTCAACTGTCCTTCTGTGTTTATCCGTTTATGTTGAATTTTTTTTATCCAATTATGATTGAGTGATTGCGTCTGAAATTAAAATTTCAACATTACTACTGGTGTTCAAAAAATGTAATCAAAAATAAAATTGGCGGCAGGTTTTATAGAGAATCAGTGGTTATTTGCTGCAAAATACTGCACTAATCATAACATAAAATCTCTACCTCAAATTCGGAATTGGGAATTTGAATTTTGGAAGTGACTGAATTCAATCACAGCGTCTGTTCGAAACTTTGTCTTATATTTTTCCTCAACTATTTGTGATTGAACCTGCTATGACATTTTCAGTTTGCACTTAAATCAGATTGAATTCTTCTCCATCTACGGGTTTTCTACAGAAATAGTTTCAGCACAAAGTGTTTTGTTTCCCCATGAGCAATGGACTGTTTACCCGGTAAAAAGGAAGGATATATCATCAACTAAAATTTTGAAGGGTTTTTGAATCTCAAAGCCTAATTTTTGAAAAAAATAGCTCCAATTGTTGGCTCGTATTGTTGATTTAGCAAATAGTTTCCTTTCTTCATCAGCCGTTTATATAACACCCCATCTTCCAACTTTTCAGACAACCTCATACCAGCTGAGCTACTGTTAGGTTTGAAGCAAGATCAGAATGAAATGCTTATATTTTTCAATTTTGCTACCCAATAGGCATCCCAGAGACATTTCAAAGTAGTTTTAAATCCCTCCAAAAAACTACAGTGTTCGATTTTGGTCCCTCCATGTATCTGAAAGGTCGCTCTCCTGCTCTTCAGTTTTTTTCTCAATCAGTTTATACAAATGAACTTAAAAAAATTGCAACGAAAGCTTTGTCTGGTCTACTTCAACAAACTAATTTTTTTAAGCAGTTTTCTAACATTCTTCATTCACATTTCAAGCACTCGTGCTCATTGTTCCCCTCCTCAAGGTAGTTTTAATTTTGAAAGTTTTTTTTCTATTAGTTAGTTTCTATAAAAAATAATTCTCTGATAACAAAACAGCTTCTCGTTTTACTGCTTCTCACTAACTTCAATGTTATTTCTTTATTTAACTAGTTTTGTTTCGTGAAACCAAATGAATTCCCTTCAATCAATTACTTTAGTAATTTAATGTGACTAATGTAAAAAATGCTATAAAAACGTGCTTGAAATTCACGATATAGGATATCATGAGCCCATAAAAAACTGCGCAATGGGTTTCTGTCTCATTTTCCTGATAAACAAACAGTTATCATTTACAGATGTCTCACAAGCTTCATTCTCCAGGAACCATTTAATAGTTGGTAGCCCGTTCCTGCTAGACTTCTAACGGCCACAGAATTTTCGTAACAAAGGCACAATTGCTCTTCTTTAATAGAGGACAGCGCAAAACCTTGCTGGTGTTCCAAAGAAGATGCCGTTGAGAGCTTAAAGCTTGGCTGTAACCATTAGATACCAATTTTAATCATAATTGAAACCAAAATAACAATTATCTCCTATTCTTTTCCTACTTTTTTTCATTAAACTCCCAAATTTTTTTTAAATTTTTTGAATTATATTAATCGTAACTTGCTCTCATACAATTCTCATTTTCTAATGTCTCTTTCGTTTTTCTCGGAAGGAGAAATTTTGGTTTTCAATTTTGCTACCCAATAGGCATCCCAGAGACATTTCAAAGTAGTTTTAATTCCCTCCAAAAACTACACTGTTCGATTTTGGTCCCTTCATGTATCTGACAGGTCGCTCTCCTGCTCTTCAGTTTTTTTTTCATTCAGTTTAGACAAATGAACTTAAAAAAATTGCAACGAAAGCTTTGTCTGGTCTACTTCAACAAACTAATTTTTTAAAGCAGTTTTCTAACGTTCTTCATTCACATTTCAAGCACTTGTTCTCATTGTTCCCCTCCTCAAGGTAGTTTTAATTTTGAAAGTTTTTTTCTACTAGTTAATTTCTATAAATAAAATTCTCTGATAACAAAACAGCTTCTCGTTTTACTGCTTCTCACTAACTTCAATGCTATTTCTTTATTTATCTAGTTTTGTTTCATGAAACCAAATGAATTCCCTTCAATCAATTAATTTAGTAATTTTAAGTAACTAATGTAAAAAATGCTATAAAAACTTCACGATATAGGATATCAGGAGCCCATAATAAACTGCGCATTGGGTTCCTGTCTCATCTTCCTGATAAACAAACAGTTATCATTTACAGATGTCTCACAAGCTTCATTCTCCAGGAACCATTTAATAGTTGGGAGCCCGTTCCTGCTAGACTTCGAACGGTCACAGAATTTTCCTAACAAAGGTACAAGTTGCTCTTCTTTAATAGAGATCAGCGCAAAACCTTGCTGGTGTTTTAAAGAAGATGCCGTTGAGAGCTTAAAACGTGGCTTTAACCATTAGATACCAATTTTGATCATAATTGAAACCAAAATAGCAATTATCTCCTATTCTTTTCCTACTTTTTTTCATTAAACTCCCAAAATTTTTGTCATTCTTTGAATTATATTAATCGTAACTTGCTCTCATACAATTCTCATTTTCTAGTGTCTCTTTCGTTTTTCTCGGAAGGAGAATTTTTTTTACAATTTTGCTAAAAGAAGGTGCCTATCTTGTTTCACGATTGTGCGCTGCCTCTCTAGTCTAGAAACTGGTTTCATCGGACCAAACATTTCCTGTTTTCAAAGCCTTCGGTACACAACGCTCAATTTCAACTCCTGTTATATAAACTCTTCTATCAAATGCTTTGTCCAACAAAATTCGTTTTCTTCCGTTAATTTTGCATTTAAATTGCATCTCCACATGTCTGTATATGACGCTGCCGAGAAGTTTAATTGAAACTAGAATCAATTTTTAACCGTACATGGCATGGGGGGTGTTATTGCCGGAAGAAAGTGAGAAAGAGAAAAATTATTAAAAAGTGAAAAATTAAGACCGTAGTGTGTGAGTTTTTCTAAATTTCTGTTTAAGGGTGTTTGATCTCCAAAATATCTTGCTGTTCTTCCAGTAACGTCCTTGAGTTTTTCAAAATGGTTGCTGGCTTGGAGCGTATAGTTTGCAGGAGTTGTGAGATTTTTGTTTTGATTTGAGAAATGTTTTGTTATTATTCCTCCTCCCTGATAATGTATTCCAACTATCATAATAAATTGTGACCGAGAACCTCGATCTTGGACAACTTCGAATCACTCCAAGCAAAAACTGAGCAAAAACTTTACAGCAAAAATGTGTTTATAGCTTTGAGTTACACTGATTCTTTG
>NC_134479.1:20454327-20550243 GCF_964194025.1 Convolutriloba macropyga | reverse complement strand
AAAAATCTCACAACTGCAACCTATACGCTCCAAGCCAGCAACCGTTTTGAAAAACTCAAGGACGTTTCTGGGGGAACAGCGAGTTGTTTTGAAGATCAAACACCTTTAAACAGAAAAATTTTGAAAAACTCATTCACTACGGCCTTAATTTTTTCACTTTTTGGCAATTTTTCACTCTCTCGCTTTCTTGCTGCAATACCACCCACCCCCATGCCATGTACGGTTAAAAACTTATTCTTGTTTCAATTAAACTTCTCGGCAGCGTCATCTACAGACATGTGGAGATGCAATTTAAATGCAAAATTAACAGAAAAAAGAAAACGAATTTTGTTGGGCAAAGCATTTGATAGAAGAGTTTATATAACAGGAGTTGAAATTGAGCGTTGTGTACTGAATGCCTTGAAAACAGGAAATGTTTGGTCCGATGAAATCAATTTCTCGATTAGAGAGGCAGCCCACAATCGTGAAACAAGATAGGCAGCTTTCCTTAGCAAAATTGTAAACCAAAAATTCTCCTTCCGAGAAACACAAAAGAGACACTAGAAAATGAGAATTGTATGAGAGCACGTTACGATTAATATAATTCAAAAGAGTATTCAAAAAGTTTGGGAGTTTAATGAAAAAAGTAAGAAAAGAATACGGAGTTAAGTGTCATTTTAGTTTCAATTATGAAAAAAATTGGTGTCGAACGGTTTAAGCTCTCAGTGGAATCTTTTGTGGAACACCAGAAGGTTTTGCATTGTTCTAAATTAAAGAACAACAACTTTTGTCTTAATTAGGGAAAAAATCTATGGCCATTAGCAGTCTAGCAGGAACGGGTTCCCAACTATTAAATGGTACCTGGAGAATAAAGCTTGTGAGGCATCTGTGCATAATAACTGTTTGTTTATCAGGAAAATGAGATAGGAACCCAATGCGCAATTTTTTGTGGGCTCCTGATATCCTATGATGTTAATTTCAGGCAAGTTTTTATAGCAATTTCTACATGAGTTACCTAAAATTACTAAATTAATTGATTGAAGGGAATTCATTTGGTTTCTTGAAACAAAACTAGTTAAATAAAGAAATAACATTGAAGTTAGTGAGAAGCAGTAAAACGAGAAGCCGTTTTGTTATCAAAGAAATTTTTTAGAACTTAACTAATTGAAACTTTTAAAATTAAAACTACCTAGAGGAGGGTAACAATGAGCCCGAGTGGTTGAAAAGTGAATGAAGAACGTTAGAAAATTGCTTAAAGGAATTAGTTTGTTGAAGCAGTTTCTACTTCAACAAACTAAATTCCTTAAGCAATTTTCTAACGTTCTTCATTCACATTTCAACCACTCGCGCTCATTGTTACCCTCCTCTAGGTAGTTTTAATTTTGAAAGATTGTTTCTATTAGTTAATTTCTGGAAAAAACTTCTCTGATAACAAAACAGATTCTCGTTTTACTGCTTCTCACTAACTTCAATGTTGTTTCAAGTTTCTATTAGCTTTCGTTGCAATTTTTTAAGTTCATTTGTAAAAATCAAATGAGAAAGAACTGGAGAGAAGGAGAGCGACCTGTCAGATACATGGAGGGACCAAAATTGAACAGTGTAATTTTTTTGGAGGGAATAAAAACTACTTTGGAATATCTCTCGGATGCCTATTGGGTAGCAAAATTGAATAATATAAGCATTTCAATTTGATTTTGCTTCAAAACTAACAGTACCTCAGCTGCTGTGAGGTTGTCTGGAAAGTTCGAAGATGGGTTGTTTTATAAACGGTTGATGCAGAAAGGAACGTACTTGCTAAATCAACAATACGAGCCAACAAGTGGAGCAATTTACTTCAAAAATTAGGCTTTGAGATTCAAAAACCCTTCAAAATTTTTTTTAGTGATATATCCTTCAGATTACAGGGTAAACAGTCCATTGCTCATGGGGAAACAGAATACTTTGTGCTGAAAATATTTGTTTGAGAACCCGTAGATGGAGACGAATTCAATCTGATTTAAGTGCAAGCTGAAATTGTCATAGCAGGTTCAATCACAAATAGTTGGGAAAAATATACGACAAAGTTTTGAACAGACGCTGTGATTGAATTCAGATACTTCCAAATAAAATTAAATTCCCAATTCCGAATTTGAGGTAGAGCCTTTATGATATGATTAGTGCAGTATTTTGCAGCAAGTAACTCTGCCGCCAATTTTATTTTTGATTGATAGATTTTTTGAACACCAGTAGTATTGTTGAAATTTGAATTTCAAACGCAATCACTCAATCATAATTGGATTAAAAAATTCAACATATAAGGACAAACACACAAGGACCATTGGTCTCCTGATATCCTAAATTGTTAATTTCAAGCAAGTTTTTATAGCTTTTCCTACATGAAATACTTAAAATTACTAAATTAAGTGATTGAAGGGAATTCATTTGGTTTCTTAAAACAAAACTAGGCAAATAAAGAAACAACATTGAAGTTAGTGAGGCGCAGCAAAGAAATTAACTAATAGAAACAAACTTTCAACATTAAAACTACCATGAGGAGGGGAACAATGAGCTCGAGTGTTTGAAAAGTGAATGAAGAACGTTAGAAAATTGCTTAAAGAAATTAGTTTGTTGAAGTAGACCAGACAAAGCTTTCGTTGAAATTTTTTAAGTTCATTTGTTTAAAATAAATGAGAAAAAACTGGAGAGAAGGAGAGCGACCTGTCAGATACATGGAGTGACCAAAATTGAACAGTGTAGTTTTTTTGGAGGGAATCAGAACTACCTTGGAATATCTCTCGGAAGCCTATTGGGCAGCAAAATTGATTAATATAAGCATTTCAATTTGATCTTGCTTCAAAACTAACAGTAGCTCAGCTGCTATGAGGTTGTCTGGAAAGTTCGAAGATGGGTTGTTATACAAACGGCTGATGCAGAAAGGAACGTACTTGCTAAATCAACAAAACGAGCTAACAATTGGAGCAATTTACTTCAAAAATTAGGCTTTGAGATTCAAAAACCCTTCAAAATTTTAGTTGATGATATATCCTTCAGATTACCGGGTAAGCAGTCCATTGCTCATGGGGAAACAGAACACATTGTGCTGAATTTATTTCTTTGAGAACCCGTAGATAGAGACGAATTCAATTTGATTTAAGTTCAAGCTGAAATTGTCATAGCAGGTTTAATCACAAATAGATGAGGAAAAATATAAGACAAAGTTTTGAACGGACGCTGTGATTGAATTCTGATACTTCCAAATGAATTTAAATTCCCAATTCCGAATTTGAGGTAGAGCCTTTATGTTATGATTAGTGCAGTATTTTGCAGCAAATAACCATTGATTCGCTTTAAACCCTGCCGCCGATTTTGTTTTTGATCGATACATTTTTTGAACACCAGCAGTAATGTTGAAATTTGAATTTCAGACGCAATCACTCAATCATAATTGGATTAAAAAATTCAACATATCAGGATAAACACACAAGAACCATTGGTCTCCTGATATCCTAAATTGTTAATTTCAAGCAAGTTTTTATAGCTTTTCCTACATGAAATACTTAAAATTACTAAATTAAGTGATTGAAGGGAATTCATTTGGTTTCTTAAAACAAAACTAGGCAAATAAAGAAACAACATTGAAGTTAGTGAGAAGCAGTAAAACGAGAATCTGTTTTGTTATCAGAGAAGTTTTTTCCAGAAATTAACTAATAGAAACAATCTTTCAAAATTAAAACTACCTTGAGGAGGGGAACAATGAGCCCGAGTGTTTGAAAGGTGAATGAAGAACGTTAGAAAATTGCTTAAAGAAATTAGTTTGTTGAAGTAGACCAGACAAAGCTTTCGTTGAATTTTTTTAAGTTCATTTGTATAAATTAAATGAGAAAAAACTGGAGAGAAGGAGAGCGACCTGTCAGATACAAGGAGGGACCAAAATCGAACAGTGTAATTTTTTTGGAGGGAATTAAAACTACTTTGGAATGTCTTTCGGATGCCTATTGGGTAGCAAAACTGAATAATATAAGCTTTTCAATTTGATCCTGCTTCAAAACTAACAGTAGCTCAGCTGCTATGAAATTGTCTTGAAAGTTCGAAGATGGGTTGTTATATAAAGGGTTGATGCAGAAAAGAACGTGCTTGCTAAATCAACAATACGAGCCAACAACTGGAGCATTTTACTTCAAAAATTAGGCTTTGAAATTCAAAAACCCTTCAAAATTTTAATTGCTGATATATCCTTCAGATTACCGGGTAAATAGTCCATTGCTCATGGGAAAACAGAACATATTGTGCTGAAACTATTTCTTTGAGAACAAGTAGATAGAGACGAATTCAATCTGATTTAAGTGCAAGCTGAAATTATCATAGCAGGTTCATTCACAAATAGTTGAGGAAAAATGTAAGACAAAGTTTTGAACAGACGTTGTGATTGAATTCAGATACTTCCAAATAAATTTAAATTCCCAATTCCGAATTTGAGGTAGCGCCTTTATGTTATGATTAGTGCAGTATTTTGCAGCAAATAACCATTGATTCGCTTTAAACCCTGCCGCCAATTTTATTTTTGATTGATACATTTTTTGAACACCAGTAGTATTGTTGAAATTTGAATTTCAGACGCAATCACTCAATCATAATTGGATTAAAAAATTCAACATATCAGGATAAACACACAAGGACCATTGGTCTCCTGATATCCTAAATTGTTAATTTCAAGCAAGTTTTTATAGCTTTTCCTACATGAAATACTTAAAATTACTAAATTAAGTGATTGAAGGGAATTCATTTGGTTTCTTAAAACAAAACTAGGCAAATAAAGAAACAACATTGAAGTTAGTGAGGAGCAGCAAAGAAATTAACTAATAGAAACAAACTTTCAACATTAAAACTACCATGAGGAGGGGAACAATGAGCTCGAGTGTTTGAAAAGTGAATGAAGAACGTTAGAAAATTGCTTAAAGAAATTAGTTTGTTGAAGTAGACCAGACAAAGCTTTCGTTGAAATTTTTTAAGTTCATTTGTTTAAAATAAATGAGAAAAAACTGGAGAGAAGGAGAGCGACCTGTCAGATACATGGAGTGACCAAAATCGAACAGTGTAGTTTTTTTTGGAGGGAATCAAAACTACCTTGGAATATCTCTCGGAAGCCTATTGGGTAGCAAAATTGATTAATATAAGCATTTCAATTTGATCTTGCTTCAAAACTAACAGTAGCTCAGCTGCTATGAGGTTGTCTGGAAAGTTCGAAGATGGGTTGTTATACAAACGGCTGATGCAGAAAGGAACGTACTTGCTAAATCAACAAAACGAGCTAACAATTGGAGCAATTTACTTCAAAAATTAGGCTTTGAGATTCAAAAACCCTTCAAAATTTTAGTTGATGATATATCCTTCAGATTACCGGGTAAGCAGTCCATTGCTCATGGGGAAACAGAACACATTGTGCTGAATTTATTTCTTTGAGAACCCGTAGATAGAGACGAATTCAATTTGATTTAAGTTCAAGCTGAAATTGTCATAGCAGGTTTAATCACAAATAGATGAGGAAAAATATAAGACAAAGTTTTGAACGGACGCTGTGATTGAATTCAGATACTTCCAAATGAATTTAAATTCCCAATTCCGAATTTGAGGTAGAGCCTTTATGTTATGATTAGTGCAGTATTTTGCAGCAAATAACCATTGATTCGCTTTAAATCCTGCCGCCGATTTTGTTTTTGATCGATACATTTTTTGAACACCAGCAGTAATGTTGAAATTTGAATTTCAGACGCAATCACTCAATCATAATTGGATTAAAAAATTCAACATATCAGGATAAACACACAAGGACCATTGGTCTCCTGATATCCTAAATTGTTAATTTCAAGCAAGTTTTTATAGCTTTTCCTACATGAAATACTTAAAATTACTAAATTAAGTGATTGAAGGGAATTCATTTGGTTTCTTAAAACAAAACTAGGCAAATAAAGAAACAACATTGAAGTTAGTGAGAAGCAGTAAAACGAGAATCTGTTTTGTTATCAGAGAAGTTTTTTCCAGAAATTAACTAATAGAAACAATCTTTCAAAATTAAAACTACCTTGAGGAGGGGAACAATGAGCCCGAGTGTTTGAAAGGTGAATGAAGAACGTTAGAAAATTGCTTAAAGAAATTAGTTTGTTGAAGTAGACCAGACAAAGCTTTCGTTGAATTTTTTTAAGTTCATTTGTATAAATTAAATGAGAAAAAACTGGAGAGAAGGAGAGCGACCTGTCAGATACAAGGAGGGACCAAAATCGAACAGTGTAATTTTTTTGGAGGGAATTAAAACTACTTTGGAATGTCTTTCGGATGCCTATTGGGTAGCAAAACTGAATAATATAAGCTTTTCAATTTGATCCTGCTTCAAAACTAACAGTAGCTCAGCTGCTATGAAATTGTCTTGAAAGTTCGAAGATGGGTTGTTATATAAAGGTTTGATGCAGAAAAGAACGTGCTTGCTAAATCAACAATACGAGCCAACAACTGGAGCATTTTACTTCAAAAATTAGGCTTTGAAATTCAAAAACCCTTCAAAATTTTAATTGCTGATATATCCTTCAGATTACCGGGTAAATAGTCCATTGCTCATGGGAAAACAGAACATATTGTGCTGAAACTATTTCTTTGAGAACACGTAGATAGAGACGAATTCAATCTGATTTAAGTGCAAGCTGAAATTATCATAGCAGGTTCATTCACAAATAGTTGAGGAAAAATGTAAGACAAAGTTTTGAACAGAGGTTGTGATTGAATTCAGATACTTCCAAATAAATTTAAATTCCCAATTCCGAATTTGAGGTAGCGCCTTTATGTTATGATTAGTGCAGTATTTTGCAGCAAATAATCATTGATTCGCTTTAAAACCTGCCGCCAATTTTATTTTTGATTGATACATTTTTTGAACACCAGTAGTATTGTTGAAATTTGAATTTCAGACGCAATCACTCAATCATAATTGGATTAAAAAATTCAACATATCAGGATAAACACACAAGGACCATTGGTCTCCTGATATCCTAAATTGTTAATTTCAAGCAAGTTTTTATAGCTTTTCCGACATGAAATACTTAAAATTACTAAATTAATTGATTGAAGGGAATTCATTTGGTTTCTTAAAACAAAACTAGGCAAATAAAGAAACAACATTGAAGTTAGTGAGGAGCAGCAAAGAAATTAACTAATAGAAACAAACTTTCAACATTAAAACTACCATGAGGAGGGGAACAATGAGCTCGAGTGTTTGAAAAGTGAATGAAGAACGTTAGAAAATTGCTTAAAGAAATTAGTTTGTTGAAGTAGACGAGACAAAGCTTTCGTTGAAATTTTTTAAGTTCATTTGTTTAAAATAAATGAGAAAAAACTGGAGAGAAGGAGAGCGACCTGTCAGATACATGGAGTGACCAAAATCGAACAGTGTAGTTTTTTTGGAGGGAATCAAAACTACCTTGGAATATCTCTCGGAAGCCAATTGGGTAGCAAAATTGATTAATATAAGCATTTCAATTTGATCTTGCTTCAAAACTAACAGTAGCTCAGCTGCTATGAGGTTGTCTGGAAAGTTCGAAGATGGGTTGTTATACAAACGGCTGATGCAGAAAGGAACGTACTTGCTAAATCAACAAAACGAGCTAACAATTGGAGCAATTTACTTCAAAAATTAGGCTTTGAGATTCAAAAACCCTTAAAAATTTTAGTTGATGATATATCCTTCAGATTACCGGGTAAGCAGTCCATTGCTCATGGGGAAACAGAACACATTGTGCTGAATTTATTTCTTTGAGAACCCGTAGATAGAGACGAATTCAATTTGATTTAAGTTCAAGCTGAAATTGTCATAGCAGGTTTAATCACAAATAGATGAGGAAAAATATAAGACAAAGTTTTGAACGGACGCTGTGATTGAATTCAGATACTTCCAAATGAATTTAAATTCCCAATTCCGAATTTGAGGTAGAGCCTTTATGTTATGATTAGTGCAGTATTTTGCAGCAAATAATCATTGATTCGCTTTAAAACCTGCCGCCAATTTTATTTTTGATTGATACATTTTTTGAACACCAGTAGTATTGTTGAAATTTGAATTTCAGACGCAATCACTCAATCATAATTGGATTAAAAAATTCAACATATCAGGATAAACACACAAGGACCATTGGTCTCCTGATATCCTAAATTGTTAATTTCAAGCAAGTTTTTATAGCTTTTCCGACATGAAATACTTAAAATTACTAAATTAATTGATTGAAGGGAATTCATTTGGTTTCTTAAAACAAAACTAGGCAAATAAAGAAACAACATTGAAGTTAGTGAGGAGCAGCAAAGAAATTAACTAATAGAAACAAACTTTCAACATTAAAACTACCATGAGGAGGGGAACAATGAGCTCGAGTGTTTGAAAAGTGAATGAAGAACGTTAGAAAATTGCTTAAAGAAATTAGTTTGTTGAAGTAGACGAGACAAAGCTTTCGTTGAAATTTTTTAAGTTCATTTGTTTAAAATAAATGAGAAAAAACTGGAGAGAAGGAGAGCGACCTGTCAGATACATGGAGTGACCAAAATCGAACAGTGTAGTTTTTTTGGAGGGAATCAAAACTACCTTGGAATATCTCTCGGAAGCCAATTGGGTAGCAAAATTGATTAATATAAGCATTTCAATTTGATCTTGCTTCAAAACTAACAGTAGCTCAGCTGCTATGAGGTTGTCTGGAAAGTTCGAAGATGGGTTGTTATACAAACGGCTGATGCAGAAAGGAACGTACTTGCTAAATCAACAAAACGAGCTAACAATTGGAGCAATTTACTTCAAAAATTAGGCTTTGAGATTCAAAAACCCTTAAAAATTTTAGTTGATGATATATCCTTCAGATTACCGGGTAAGCAGTCCATTGCTCATGGGGAAACAGAACACATTGTGCTGAATTTATTTCTTTGAGAACCCGTAGATAGAGACGAATTCAATTTGATTTAAGTTCAAGCTGAAATTGTCATAGCAGGTTTAATCACAAATAGATGAGGAAAAATATAAGACAAAGTTTTGAACGGACGCTGTGATTGAATTCAGATACTTCCAAATGAATTTAAATTCCCAATTCCGAATTTGAGGTAGAGCCTTTATGTTATGATTAGTGCAGTATTTTGCAGCAAATAACCATTGATTCGCTTTAAACCCTGCCGCCGATTTTGTTTTTGATCGATACATTTTTTGAACACCAGCAGTAATGTTGAAATTTGAATTTCAGACGCAATCACTCAATCATGATTGTACAAAAAATTCAATATATAAGGATAAACACAAAAGGACCGTTGAAACATCAAGCCGCGCTATTTTTACTCGTTTATTGGGTTTTTCCCCCTAAATTGCACTAGCAAAAACTGTGTAAAGATTAGAAGCTACCAGTTTCAAATTTACTCATCAGCCGAATCCGTTAACAATTTTTCGCAAAGTTTTTGCAAATGTTTTCCCGAAACGTTGAAAGTTTTTGCAATTTTTCTCCCAAAACGGGAATAATTAAAACTACTTTGGAATGTCTCTCGGATGCCTATTGGGTAGCAAAACTGAATAATATAAGCGTTTCAATTTGATCTTGCTCAAAACTAACAGTAGCTCAGCTGCTTTGAGGTTGTCTGGAAAGTTCGAAGATGGGTTGCTATATAAACGGTTGATGCAGAAAAGAACGTACTTGCTAAATCAACAATACGAGCCAACAAGTGGAGCATTTTACTTCAAAAATTAGGCTTTGAGATTCAAAAACCCTTCAAATTTTTAATTGCTGATATATCCTTCAGATTACCGGGTAAATAGTCCATTGCTCATGGGGAAACAGAACACTTTGTGCTGAAACTGTTTCTTTGAGTACCCGTAGATAGAGACGAATTCAATCTGATTTAAGTGCAAGCTGAAATTGTCATAGCAGGTTCATTCACAAATACTTGAGGAAAAATGTAAGACAAAGTTTTGAACAGACGCTGTGATTGAATTCAGATACTTCCAAATAAATTTAAATTCCCAATTCCGAATTTGAGGTAGCGCCTTTTTGTTATGATTAGTGCAGTATTTTGCAGCAAATAACCATTGATTCTCTTTAAACCCTGCCGCCAATTTTACTTTTGTGATTGATACATTTTTTGAACACCAATAGTATTGTTGAAATTTGAATTTCAGACGCAATCATTCAATCATAATTGGTTTAAAAAATTCAACATATCAGGATAAACACACAAGGACCATTGGTCTCCTGATATCCTAAATTGTTAATTTCAAGCAAGTTTTTATAGCTTTTCCTACATGAAATACTTAAAATTACTAAATTAAGTGATTGAAGGGAATTCATTTGGTTTCTTGAAACAAAACTAGGCAAATAAAGAAACAACATTGAAGTTAGTGAGAAGCAGTAAAACGAGAAGCTGTTTTGTTATCAGAGATTTTTTTTCAAGAAATTAACTAATAGAAACAAACTTTCAACATTAAAACTACCATGAGGAGGGGAACAATGAGCTCGAGTGTTTGAAAAGTGAATGAAGAACGTTAGAAAATTGCTTAAAGAAATTAGTTTGTTGAAGTAGACCAGACAAAGCTTTCGTTGAAATTTTTTAAGTTCATTTGTTTAAATTAAATGAGAAAAAACTGGAGAGAAGGAGAGCGACCTGTCAGATACATGGAGGGACCAAAATCGAACAGTGTAGTTTTTTTGGAGGGAATTGAAACTACTTTGGAATGTCTCTCGGATGCCTATTGGGTAGCAAAATTGAATAATATAAGCGTTTCAATTTGATCTTGCTCAAAACTAATAGTAGCTCAGCTGCTATGAGGTTGTCTGGAAAGTTCGAAGATGGGTTGCTATATAAACAGTTGATGCAGAAAAGAACGTACTTGCTAAATCAACAATACGAGCCAACAAAGGAGCATTTTACTTCAAAAATTAGGCTTTGAGATTCAAAAACCCTTCAAATTTTTAATTGCTGATATATCCTTCAGATTACCGGGTAAATAGTCCATTGCTCATGGGGAAACAGAACACTTTGTGCTGAAACTATTTCTTTGAGAACCCGTAGATAGAGACGAATTCAATCTGATTTAAGTGCAAGCTGAAATTGTCATAGCAGGTTCATTCACAAATAGTTTGAGGAAAAATATAAGACAAAGTTTTGAACGGACGCTTTGATTGAATTCAGATACTTCCAAATGAATTTAAATTCCCATTTCCGAATTTGAGGTAGAGCCTTTATGTTATGATTAGTGCAGTATTTTGCAGCAAATAATCATTGATTCGCTTTAAACCCTGCCGCCGATTTTGTTTTTGATCGATACATTTTTTGAACACCAGTAGTAATGTTGAAATTTGAATTTCATCCGCAATCACTCAACCATGATTGGATAAAAAATTCAATATATAAGGATAAACACAAGAGGACCGTTGAAACATCAAGCCGCGCTATTTTTACTCGTGTATTGGGTTTTTTCTCTTAAATTGCACTAGCAAGAACTGTGTAAAGATTAGAAGCTACCAGTTTCAAAATTACTCATCAGCCGAATCCGTTAACAATTTTTCGCAAAATTTTTGCAAATTTTCTGCCGAAACGGTGAGACCAATAATTGCAGATGGAAATTTTTCTGGTGAAGTTCCGAGATGTTTAATGCCCATTACAGGGTAATTATTCAATTTTCTTCTTGAATGAAAATTTAATTAAATTGTAAGAAACAATCTGAAAACTTTTTTTTACATTTTTTAAAATCTTTGCATGAACGATAACAAAATTTTGTTCGTTGATCATATTAAATGTGAATTTAAGTCAACGTGATAAGAAAAAATTTTGTATGAGGAAACAGATGCGAAATCTTTGAGGTTCCAAAATTGAATTTGAGTTTTTGTCTCTTTGGATCAACTTAATCGCATTTTGAGCATTAAGCTCAACTAATATATCTATGCAAACGAAATAACGATTTTTTTCAAGTCTTTCATCTTGGACATTTTTTAGATTCTTTTTAGGCTAATAAATCAAAGTGGAAAAATGTTCACGGGTTTTAAATTTTTCCGATTCTATCTTGTCTGTGAACACGGAAAACTGATTTCTTTTCTGAGAAAATTAGATTATTAGAGAACCTATCAATCCGTGCGGGTTAAATTTTCAGACGTTTATTTTCTTGCTCATATTTTATACCAAAGCAATGACCCCTGAGTTTTTGCACAATGAGTTTATTATTGAAAAACCCTAATATTGAGAAACAATTTGGTCATCTGACCTCTGGCTTTCGAACTCTAAACAAGGCGGCTCGGTAATGTGCGATGGCACATAAGGTTCCGACCCCGCCCATCAACAATTTTGGCATATTTGTCTACCAAATGAGGAACAGACAGAAAAACCCAAAATTTATTTTTTGGGAATCCCAAAAAAACCCAAAACAGCCCAAGTATTTTTCAAAAAACTGTGTATGAACGATAATATAGACTCCAAAGCAAATAACTCTGTGGAGTAAAAATTGAAGCGTTAGATTGCTGTGATATGCCAATATTAAGAAAGCGAGTCAAGACGAACAGCAAAATCAAACAACAACAACAACAAACATTAATTACATCGAAAACTTTATGTCCGTTTCAAAAAAGAAATTTTAATAACAAAGTCAACATACCTTCAGATAAACCTAAAACTAAACAAAAGAACTTATAAATCACCAGAAAAGATATGGACCAGTCCAAAAAAAATTTGGTAACAATTAGACAAAAAAGAACAAAAACAGGAAAGTTAAAAAATTCGCTTATTTTCTTAAACAATTATCTTCAAAGTAATGAAAACCATTAGAAATCAAGTAAAAGATCCCAAAGGTTTACGATTAACAATGCTGCTTCTATAGAAGGGCATTAAGACCTTTCCTTATTAATTTTTTTGAGCGGCTAAAAAGAACAACAAAAAAACAACAAACAAGATTTCAATTGAAAATTTACAGAAAACGCTGTCAAAGCCGTCAAGCCATGTTTTGGCCGTCAAAATATATTCGATTGCGCGCTCTTATTAGTGAGACTAGGTAAAAAGCAGACAAAAGGAGAAAAAGGCAAAAGTATGTAATAATTTTGATTTTTTTTCGAAACAAAATTATATCCAAAGTCATGAAAGATATTAATTATAAAAAGAAGTAATTAAATAGGGTCGTTCATTCATCCAAAGGAAGCATTTGAGACCTGCAATTATCCAAAATAAGTCTTGCGTCTACAAAAAGAACGTCAAATATGACAAATTAATTTACTTTCTTTGTGAAAAACCGGTGTTGAAGTCAGTAAGGTCATAACGCATTCTTTAAAGCAATAGATTTTGGGACATAAATCCCTATTGACACCTTGATAACCATAAGGTAATGTTTGACCTGCATTTAACGAGATTAGGTAACAAAAAGAAGAATAAAAAGAACAAACCTGCGAAGTTAAAAAGTTTTTTTTAGTTTTGGAAAAAGATTGTTTTCAAAGTCATGAAAGCCATAAGCTATCTACTATTATCAGAATATCGACTCATCTATTCGTCCATGAAAAGCCAGTGAAACCAATCACTGTAAAGCAGATTTCAGACGACCGAAAGGACAAAGTAGAAATGACAGTTAAAGACATAATTAAAAAATTTAATTAATTTCTTCAATAAATAAGTGTCGAGGCTGTTAAAACGATAATCTCTATATTTCAGGATGTTAAAATGTTCAATTGCGTTTTACTTTGAACGCTTATAATATGATATGGGAACTGCCAATAATGTGATAATGTGAAAAGAAAACGTGAAAAACTTGCAAATATCTAAAAACAAAACAAAAAAATTTAAAATCGAGTAGTATCAAGGCCAGAAAACAATAACTTCAGGCTTACAACAGCAATCGAGAATAAATTTAATCAACAGAATGAAGAATTTTTCATTCTTTGCTGACACTAAGCTACAAGTTGACCAAATTAAGAAAAAAAAATAGAGGAAAAGTTCATTAAGCCAGTATTTATTTAAAAATGAATTATTTTTAAAAGTCGAAACGATCATAAACTTTCAAGTAAAAAACTAAATGCATTAGCTTGGAGCTGCTTAGGAAGCCAATTGGACCTATCGATCGTGAGCTTTGTTTTGATATGTTCTGCTCTTTATTATTAAAAAAATTTTTTTTAAAAAAGACAGACTGATTACAATACGAATTCTTATTGGATTGTAACAGTCCAAGATTGGCGCAAAACTACCCCTGCTAGTTTTTATTGTCCGTTAGGAACAATTGATTTTTCAAATGTTGTATATATATATGTATATATATATATGTATATATATATATATATATATATATATATATATATATATATATATATATATATATATATAAATAATTTGTTAGTTGAAAACTCAAAAATAATTTCTGCATTTTTGATATTCAACGAGTAAAGTTAACAAAAAACGGTAAAGTTTTAATTACAGAGCATTCTCAGTGGAAATTGAAGTAGGCATAGCCCCCTTCTGAGTCTACAAAGATTGTATTAGTGTTGTTTGGGGGGTATACTGCCGGCAATTTAATGAAAGTGGACTGAAGTAGCTTATTTCGTGTTGTTTTGATGAAAAAGGCTGAATTTTGAAATATTTATCCTGAGTTTTTGACCAAAAAAAATTAAATCAGAATAATTAACAATGCTTGTTTGTCTTTAAAAATAAAATCAAGGACACTATTCTTAAAAATTTCAACAAATTTTAGCAAAATTGACGAGAACTTAGGCAAAAATTTTCTCAGAACTTGGATTTAAACATCGATAACTCCCTGTAGAAAACGAAAATGAAAAAAATTTTTTTGGTTCCATATTCTACACTGGACGAGCTTTCCAATGATACCAGTCTCAACTCTCTACGATGAATATATCGATCGGCGAAAATTGACTGAACAAAAAAACCCATTTGAGTATATAGTTCCTCCCCCCTCAAGAGGGGTCGGAACAAAAAAGTTTGGAGGAAAAGTTCTAAAAGATGAGAAAAATTGTGACCTTGCTAGAGTCATTTTGATTTTATTCCATTACTTTATGGCTCACAATTTTTTTGCTGGCCGTACAACGGCTCTTTTTGCAAAAAGTTTATCATTATAATTAGTGAAATCAGTTTAAAAATTTGAAACTTGACTGGCAGTAGGTCGCCAAATAACTCAATTGTCACAATACAGGAAAAATAATGAAACTTAAAACTTGGCTAAAAGAAAATTTGGCGGTAAAAAACCCCCGGGCGAGACCGGATGGTTATCTTGCAAGCTTATGCCAAAAATTTGCAAAAAAGGTAATCTTTCAAGATTCTGACAGGAAAACGGTTTTGTTGAAAGATCTGCCAGGGCAATGGTTATCTTCCAAGATTTGCAAAAAGAGTCCCATCTTGAAAAGTTTCAGAACAGCGCCAAAATGTTTCTGAAAAGAGGAAAAAATCTTGAGAAATTTTTTTTCGAATATGTACATTGTCATTTTTCCTTAGAGAACAAAAAAAAGATTTAACGGCAAATTGTGATAGTAATATTTAAAATTGCCTTCTTTTTGTTATTTTTTAAAATCAAAATCAAACCTCCTGTTCAGCATGAAAAAACAGTGGCTCAGAGCCAACCTGTTATTACATACTAACAATCATATGTAAAGCGCAAATCTAAAAGAATTGTCGGATTAAGGTTTTTTTAAGAAAAAGAAGTAGGTATGTCACTTTGAAGTATCAAATTGTAAGCTTGTTTTAATTTCAAAAAGGGAAATTTTATCAGGTCATTGAATTGTTTGAGGGGAACCAACTGACATGCCAGACTACCAATAGTACTGGACGGTTTGCGCGTGTCTTTTTTGCTGTAGTAGGTACTTGAAAAAATGCCTTGAAAAAAAATCTTGTAAGATTATAACAAAACAAAAAAGCTATATTTTAAGATTCTGGCAGAATGAATGGTTATCTTGCAAGATTCTGGCAGAATCTTGCAAGATTATGCATATAATCTTGCATGATTCTCGTACATTTTGTCAGAATCTTGCAAGAATCTTGCCATTCGAAATTGATAGAGTAGATTCCAAAAACTTACCCATATTCAAAAATATCGTCAGTATGATCGACAACTTCCCACCCTAGATCGGCTTTGCTCATTATCGTCTGCTTTTTGAAGCCGAGATAGAACTGAGAGGGTAACTTTTTGTGATGGAAGAAGTCACTTGCTTCGTGAAACAGATCACGCAAGTCGTCCATGTTCAACAGAACTGGAAGTCTTCTTTTGATCCTAGAAAATGAGTTGTGATATAAACTTTCACCGCTTGATTGAGTGATGAAATAACATACTTTGGCTGTAAATGAGTTGATAATATCGAATTTAACCTCTAACACAAGCGATTAAAGTACTTAATTTTACCGCTTTCACCACATTAACCACTGAATGCCTTAAATTTTTTTTCGGATTAAAAAATTATAATATTTATCGGTTTTCAACTTAGAGTTTCCACGATAATTTTACGCTGAATGAACTCAAAACGCCCGAAATTTGCAAGCCAGCCACAAGGTGGGCTCCTTTTTCAGCCTTAAGGTTTAAAGGGCTAGAGCTACTTATTTCTGCAGGTGAAGTAGGCTTACCTATATCTCAAAGACTAACCGACTCTGTAAAACACAGAAGATATACTTCTTTTAATACGGTGGTAATATAGTATAGCACCGGAGTCAAAGTCAAGTGTATACACATGGTGTATACAACAGACTGACTAATGGTGTATACAACAAAATAACAGACTGACTAAAGTTAGTGAAACATGTGCTTTATATAAGAGAATAGTGTATTCTCAGTCTCTGATTGGTTGGAGGAGTAAATCCAGTATACCATAAATCTAGTATTCCCCAATTTGTAATTTGTAGCAGAAATGTGCTGGATGTGTCATCCCCGTTGTGTAGTGAAGTGATGAGCCGTGTTGTCGTCAGAGAGGGGCTGTGACATGTGCCGTCGTCTGAAAACCCTGTCAGTAGAAAGCTAAGTATTGTCGTCGTGAGTAGTCCACTTCAAGAGTGGAGTCAATAAAACTAACAGCTACAAGGTGTGCTGGCCAGTAACGTCAGTCCTGTCAAAGTACCCAACTGTCTCTCACTGTCCTACAGTGACTATTTGTTCCCAGATGGAGGACCGCTTGTAGTCTGTAGCCTCTGAGGGCTGTACAAGGCAATTTCTGTTTATCTCCATCTGGTACGGGGTTTTACCGATCGGATTTACCAGCTTACCGTCAGATGGAAACTTTTAGCTATTGTGTGAGCTACTTATTCTCTTAAACTTTCAGTGACTTTTAGTGCCTGCTGAGTAAGCTCTGACCGAAGAAAAGAAGAAAAGAACTGATCTGAATCTTCATTTGTGGCGAGAAGAAAAGATGAAATTAGTATATAGGCTATAGAAAACATAAAAATGCAAATAGAAAGTAAAGAAAGGAAAATGAGTTCGTAAAGAGTTTTGTGAAGAACAGTGAGTGTGGGAGTTATGGTGGGACAGTGAGTCCAATTTGGTAGGAATCTGGTCTACGTCGGGAATTCATTTTTTTTGAATATGTACCTTGTCATTTTTCCTTAAAGAACAAAAAAAGATTAAACGGCAAATTGTGATAATAAAATTTAAAATGACCTTCCTTTTGTTATTTTTTTAAATCAAAATCAAACGTCCTGTTCATCATGAAAGAACAGTTGCTCAGAGCCAACGTAATACTACATAATAACAATCGTATGTAAAGCGCAAATCTAAAAGAATGGTCCGACTAACGTTTTTTTAAGAAAAAGAAGTAGGTATGTCACTTTGAAGTATCAACTTGTAAGCTTGTTTTAATTTCAAAAAAGGAATCAGGTCATTGAATTGGTTGAGTGGAACCAACTGACATGCCAGACTACCAATAGTACTGGACGGTTTGCGCGTGTCTTTTTTGCTGTAGTAGGTACTTGAAAAAATGCTTATCTTGTAAGATTATAGCAGAACAAAAAGGCTATATTTTAAGATTCTGGCAGAAAGAATGGTTTTATTGCAAGATTCTGGCAGAATCTTCCAAAATTTTGCATAATCTTGCAAGATTCTGCCAAGTTTTGCATTAATCTTGCAAGATAACCATTCGAAAATGAATGAGGAAATTCCAAAAAATTCCAAAATGTCAGTATGATCAAAAAATTCCGACCCTAGATCGTCTTTGCTAGACAGATAGAACTGAGAGGGTAACTTTTTGTGATGGAAGAAGTCACTTGCTTCGTGAAACAGATCACGCAAGTCGTCCATGTTCAACAGAACTGGAAGTCATCTTTTGATCCTAGAAAATTAGTTGTGATATAAACTTTCACCTCTTGATTGAGTGATGAAATAACATACTTTGGCTGTAAATGAGTTGATAATATCGAATTTAACCTCTAACATCAGCGATTAAAGTACTTAATTTTACCGCTTTCACCACATTAACCACTGAATGATTTAAATTATTTTTCGGAATAAAAAATTATAATTTTTATCGGTTTTCAACTTAGAGTTTCCACGATAGATTTACGCTGAATGAACTCAAAACGCCCGAAATTGGCAAGGCAGACAGAAGGTGGGCTCCTTTTTCAGCCTTAGGGTATAAAGAGCTAGAGCTACTTATTTCTGCGCGCGAAGTAGGCTTACCTATATCTCTAAGACTAACCGACTCTGTAAAACACAAAAGATAAACTACTTTTGATACGGTGGTAACACAGTAGAACACCGGAGTCAAATTCAAAAGTATACACATGGTGTATTCAAATTTTCAAACTAACAGACTGACTAAAGTTAGTGAAGCATGTGCTTTATATATGAGAATAGTGTATCCAGTATACTGTAAATCCAGTATTCCCGAATGTGTAATTTGTAGCAGAAATGTGCTGGATGTGTCATCCTCGTTGTGTAGTGAAGTGATGAGCCGTGTTGTCGTCAGAGAGGGGCTGTGACATGTGCCGTCGTCTGAAAACCCTGTCAGTAGAGTGCTGAGTATTGTCGTCGGTGAGTAGTCCACTTCAAGAGTGGTGTCAATAAAACTGCCAGCTACAAGGTGTGCTGGCCAGTAACGTCAGTCCTGTCAAAGTACCCAACTGTCTCTCACTGTCCTATAGTAACTATTTGTTCCCAGATGGAGGACCGCTTTCAGTCTCTGACGGTTGTACAAGGCACTTTCTGTTTATCTCCATCTCGTACAGGGTTTTACCGATCGCATTTACCAGCTTACCGTCATATGGAAATCCAAACCTTAGCTACTGTGTGAGCTACCTTTTCTCTTAAACTTTCAGTGACGTTTTGTGCCTGCTGAGTAAGCTCTGACCGGAGAAAAGAAGAAAAGTACTGATCTTAATCTTCAATTGTGGCTAGAAGGAAAGATGAAATTAGTATATAGGCTATAGAAAATATAAAATTGCTAATAGAAAGTAAAGAAAGGAAAATGAGTTCGTAAAGAGTTTTGTGAAGAACAGTGAGGCTGGGAGTTTTGGTGGGACAGTGAACCCAATTTGGTAGGACTCTGGCCTACATCGGGAATTCAATTTCAAAATCAGGGGCCCAATTGTCACGATCTCTGATAAATTCCTGAAATTTCTTGTCTCCTGCGAGAAAAGCGACAACTGCACGGGGGTACAAATAAGTGTTGCAACGCCAGGGGATGATTGAGGATCTGTGTTTCCTCTGCTTTCTGTTTTCTCTTCGCCAGCTTGTCCACCATCTGGTCGCCAGCATTGCCACCATCACTTTGTGGCTACTCCTTCTACACACTGGAAGTTTTTGATGCGGACAAAAATTAGTCTGTGGGTTTTCGCATAAAATGGCGAAAACAAAAAGTAATTGTTGATGGGATCGAAATTACGGAGAGTGCATTCACAATAGGTAGGATTGAAGATGTAGCTGTATTTCATGTATTTGGTTGAAGTGAGCTTTGTGTTGACATATTGAAGGCGTGGAACAATGTGGACCAAGGGATTCGTTCTTTGGAAGTGGTGCTGAACAAAAAGATAGTTGTGAATGGTGCGTAGCATCTTGGTCCAATTAACTTTACGTTTTTGGTTATTCACATTCATTTGCGTTGGATGCAAAAAACCAAACTGATGGTAGAAGGGATCGTATTTTTGATAAATACGATAAAGGGCAACATCTCTTGTGAAAATTGTAATGAGATAATTGTTCTGCCGCCGGCGAGAGCGAAGAAGTACTTAGAGAGATGCCAGAATCTGTCCGTGAACCGAGGGTTTCGAGAGGAGTGAAGGCACTCTAGTGGGAGTTCCTTATCCCGTCCTTCCTCCACAAATTCATTCTCGAGCTATGCCACTGAACATGTGCTAGCCGTTAGTTTCAGTGTACGATGAGGTGGCGTGGCGACATATTTTATCCTTTCGGGAACGTGAACACCCTGTGTTGGTCCCAAGAGGGTTAGTAAACTGTGGAACTTGAAGTTCCGCCAAGGTGCTCTGTGAAAAACTCCTTGTGTTGGAGTGAAAAGATTCTCCCGTGTCTTGGAGGATGAGGGCTGTGAGCCTGGTGGTGAGCCGGCCGTATACCGAGCAGGCGATTGTGAGGCCTGGATCGGTGATGAGAGTACAGGGTAGATCTCGTGCGTTATAGCTCTGGGGCGTCTCCTTGGTGAATGATCTGTGCAGGAGTAGTTGTCGGTCGAGGTTGGCCGATCATAAGGAGGAGGTTGGGGGAAGGGCGGCTGACGTCAAGAAATGTGGGTACTCCATATCTGTGATTGGATGTTTGTTGGCTGTGATTTTGGTGTTGGCAATACTGGTGGTGGATAAACCAATGGTTGAGAGCTTGGTTAGTGGCCACGAATTCTGCCCGAAAAATTGCGAAACATTCGGCCCGGTTGTTGAGCTGCCCGATTGATCCGCAGCAACCTCGTCAGCCCAAGAAGAGCTGTTTGGGGGCTGGGGTGGTGGCTGTGGCACCAATTTTGGATATTTTGACACCAGCTGAAAAATTTGCGGTGAATGTGACACTGATTGTGGCGGCTGTGGCGCCAGAGTAAAGGAGTGCGGTGGCTGTGGCACCGACTCTTGTAGCAAGAGTTCTTGTGACAGAATCAGTGGTCCCGTGGGTGCTGTTGGTTAGCTTTTGTCGCTCCCAATGTATAAGTGCAGTTCTCACGTTGACGAGGAAGAAGTGACGGGTAAAGGCAGTGGGTTCACGCAAGCATAGGTGGCCGAATCCACAGACTGTGGCCGCCGGGAGGCCTGATGCATCGTGATGAGAGCCGGCATTTGCATTTCGCGTACTGGCTCTGGTAATGGAGGGGGCAGCCCAAGGCCGTGAGGGTAGATGGCAGGATGTCGTCAACATCCAGCATAATGAGATCGTATGCCAGGGGGTCGACGTTTGGAAGGATAGATGATCCTCCATCGTGAGAACAATGATTGACAGCTGTGGTGTCACTAAAACAGAAAAAGAGTCACACACGAGTATTTTTTAAATATAAAAAGTTCTTCCGGGATTTCCTGATAATCAGGGTCATTCAAAAAAGATTCTTTAGAAAGTGATACAGCCCGTGGGCGTTCACGTTTGTTAGAAAAAAATTGTGTAAGTGCAGTGATTGAAAATCAGGTTTTCTGTGTGATTCTATTGGCAGTTCGGAGCATTCATAAATGGATGTGGGGAGAGTAGAGATGTGCGTAATAGAATCAATTCATTTTGTGTGTGGAGTGCTACTGTCAACAGAGTATTTTCGTCTTTTGTTTGGTGAAGTTGGGTTGTATTGTGAAGAGTCTGATTGTAATAAATAAAAAATGTTTTGTGAGATTACTCCAAAAAGTCCTGATGTTATAATCTTTGCTAATGTGATAATAGGACCCAAAAGTGATTTAAGTTATATGCGTTAATAGCGCTACGAAATAGTCCAAATAGGCACTCTAGAAAGTTAAAAACAGACCACATTTTGCCTATTTTTTTTAATACATACCCGGGTATCCAAAGATTCCTATAAGGGATTCTTTTAAAAAGTTGCCTATGATTAAGTCACGCCAATCGAGACCGCGAAGTGTAAACTCCTTTCGTTAAAAAAGAGTTTTTTGAAAAAATTGGGGTATTGGCTTTGTTGTTGTGAAAATTGTGCTTGTAATTGTGCTTGTTTTGCAAGATCTGCAAAATTAACTGCTTGTGCTACTTCAAATTTTTCGGCGGCGTCATCTACTAATTGGTTAAATTTCATTTTCTTGTTTGAGATTGTCCAATCTCTTTGGCTATATATGCCAAAATGTTGTGCAATAAAGTCCGCGTGGATGAAGCTGCTTTCAATTTCGTCGGGCGTGAAAGTTCTAAATTGATCTCTGCTCTTCAATTGGATAAGGCGTTAAGCGATATGACTCATCGCTATCTGCACCTAGTGATATTTGCTGATCAAAATTGTCAGCTTTACATGGTGCTTTAATAGCCCAGGGAAATGTTTTAAGTGGTACCTGATCTACAAATTGAAGTTTGTTCTAATAAAACATGGGAATACGTTCGAAACAATGATTTTCTATTACGTAATGTGGTGAACAAACGGTTTTACATTAAAAAATGAGACAACATTAGAGCTTTTTAGTGTAGCGAATTTGTTTCGCAGTCTTGTGATAACATTGCCTACAAGTGGTAATTTTTGTGTGAACAATATAAAGGCTGTCTGTTTTAAATCGCGATCAAGATCTCAGAGTTTTTTGTATATTGTTAGACTCATGTGGTCCATCTCAAGTAGTACACAGCTAATCATAAAATCAAGCTGGTTATACAGCACCAAAAAAAATCTGTTTTCGAGAAAATCAAGTTTTCAGATTTGCAATAAAATGGTGATTGTTATGGAATTGGATATCTGTTACGGATGGCTGCTTTAGTGTAAAATGTGATAGATGGTGCTTTTCTTGGGGTTTTCGGATGTACAACCTTAAGTTCTGGCGATGCTTTGCCTGTAATAAAATTAAGACCTCCGTGATATTGTATAAAAATTTCTTGGTATTGTGTAGCGTAATAAGGTTGATCCTCATTACTTTTATAAATAGGTTAAGTGAATACATCGAAACGAGAAAGTTCTGATTCATCTTAAAGGTGGTTTTGAAAACGACTATTGTGTCCAGTATTATATTGTTATCTCTGAATTTTCTAGAATATAGCGTTTTTGAAATTTAATCATTCGTGCATGAGATCTACCATCAAAATTCGGCAAGTAGTTATTTGGTTCCCAAATAACAGTTGCTTTAATAGCGTGGTTTGGTGGACAGTAACCCCTTCCAAGAACCCCATTTTTACGTGTCTTAACGTAGTAAAAAAATTTTCTCATTTAACGTCAAAATTCAGAATGATGTTAGTTAAATGAAGTGACTATCCTAGTGTGTGGATGACGTGATATTCGTTTTTTGGGTCTTGTCCAGGGCAATTAGCGCAGGGATTATCTGTGGAATTTGGGATCTATTCTTGGTCCCGTGGATTTTATACCATGTTTCTGTGTTGGAAAGCAAAAAGATAGAAGCGATCGGGCTGAAAACGGCCTTGTTTGGTTTTGATATTAGCTTGCCAGAGTGGGTCATTAAGTACATCAAACTGAATCAACTGTTGGTGGTACTGAAGTTTACTTACGAGACCAAGGTTCGCAAGTTCTCTAAGAGCTTCAATGTCTGTGGGAAACGACCGCCTTTCCATATTGTTAACATACCAACTGTCGTGATTAAACCGGAGGCCTCTCTTATGTGAGATTTTGCGGCAAAAGTTTTCTTCATTGCTGAGTTTTGCATGTATGGCGTATGAGCGTACTTAAAGTGTTCGAATTTGTGAGAATAATGATACTTGAGCGGGGAGGATTTGAAAGTCTGCGGGTCTGATCCTACATTCGACAATCTTATTGAGCTTACAGTACTGCATGTTTGTGATATGTTGTGGGGAGTAATCATAGTGGAAGACTATTAGAAAATGAACTGTTGATTTGGGAGCTGAAATGTTGCGTTTTTCGGCTGTGATTTAGTCTTTTATAGTTAATGGATTTGAAAAGAGTAAATTAATCAAGACAGTTTTCCGTCAGTGTTCCTTGTGTATCTGTCAAATATATAGTGTATATCTTGACAAATAAATGGTGACAGGTTTTTTTTTCACTCGAAAAATAGTTGGAGCAGCGGCTGGTGGGTGAAAAAATATTTGGTCTGAAAAGAGAAAGTGATCTTAGACTGTTTGGGTAAGTCCTGTGCTCGCTGCTTTTATAATGATTTAATCTTGTATGATTTAGTAATTCTTTGCCTTGTCCAATTATGTAGTTTTTCGCCGTGATTATGATCTCCGAAATAGGCGGGTGGGGGAACTATACATTTTGGGTCAACTTTTAGTTGTAAAATTGGTTGAGTTCGAGTAGTGTCGATTTGTTTCCCAATACAATGGTGAGATTGCTGATCTGGATCTGGAGTAGTTGAATTTGCACCTAGTGTGATTATAGGTGGTGTGCCGAGAAAACTGAGCGGGAATGATCTTTGAAAAGAAGGTGATGAATTGACTATATTAAAAGAGTGATTCCAGTGAGCTTGTGAGAGTATACGCTCAATATTAGTTAATGGTCTTTGTAGCGGATTAAATGGATTACTTGCGATCTAAGACGGAATTCGTGAAGAAAAGTGAGAGCTTAGTGGATCATAGTTGAAGGTGTCTGAATTAAGACTGATATCTTGTGGTGTATCGTCTATATTAGAAAGAGTGTGAATTGGCTATGGCAATTCGGAACTACTTGTCTTGTTAGTGTTTGAAAGTTAAATGTTTGAGCAGAGAATTGTGTTGTGTTTGAGTAGTTGATTAATTCAGGTTGTGAATTGGCTGTGGCACTTCGGAACTACTTGTCTTGTTAGTGGCGCAAAGTTAATTGCTTGAGTAGATAAGTGTGGTGTGTTTGAGTAGTTGATTAATTCAGGTTGTGTTGCTTGATGTGAAGCAGGTATGAGTTGTGTGTGCTGCTGTAAAGTTGTGCTTGCAATAAAGCCTGAGTACGGCAGTAAAATTTGTGTATTTATTTGTTGCTTTTGTGCTTTCGCTTGGTGTATTTGCGCTTAACTTTAAAAGGCGGGTATGGGATTATTGACTGTGAGGTAAAGTGGGCGGAGTGTCCAGCAGGACGAGGTCTATCTGCAGAAGTGGCAGTAGTAATGACCAAATATGGGTGTTCTTCGGTCTCTTGTGCTTGTGGCTTTTTATTAAAGTGTTTAGATGATGACTATAAGGGGTGGATTGTTTGGTAGCGTCATTGTATGAGCAAAATGGTGAGTTATGAGACCTGAGGAGCATTTGGATTTGTGTTGAGTTGTGGATTAGAGGACGCAAATGTGTCAATAATTATTGCCCCAGAGTGGGGTAGTAATCACAATAGAATATCTTATCGTGATTAAAAAAAAGAGCGACAGTTTTTAATTAGGTATAGTAACTCGGATTGCTGCGAAGGATGATTCTGGTTGGAGGACATTGTGTTGGTAGATGAGATCTAAAAAATCAGAAGAGAAAACTGTTAAAAGTTCTTCAAGTGTGTAATCGTTTCTGTCGAAAGCAAAAAATATTTCGCGGATATTCAATTTTATTTAGCGAGTTGCTGTTTTGCAAGTTGCTGGTATTGTTCATCCAATTTAAGAAGTACTTAATAAATTTGATATCGAAAGAGGCTGGGATAGCGTCTAGATTTATTGTATATACTATATCCAAGTAAAGAAGTTCAGATATTTTCGGTGTTGTTTGTGGTTGGAAGATTGGAAGATAGAAAAGAGCAGTGTATTCGTTGTTAGAGTCTCCTATATAAAAGACACATTCACAGCAAGGGTGTGAAGATAATATGTGATCTAGGTTTTAAAAAATGTCTTTAAAACGTATCTGCTTTGTTTTGAATTTTTGGATATATCGAAAAGTGTCAGAGTATGGAGTTCTACTAAAAAACAACACTTCGAGTCTGTGTTGTGAAGTTATTTGCATACCTGTCTTTTAGTAGATACGAGTTGAACTTTCAGTGCTGTGAGACTGAAAGCAGAAAAGATTTAGAGAGGGCTGCTGTGAGCGTTATCAACTTCTAGTTATTGATTGACTGTGCTGCGGTGAGAAGTGAAAGAACAGTGAAACAATTCTTTCAAGAATTGTAGAGAGAAGAAGGAGTGCTTTTGAGAAACTAAGAAAAATTTATTCTAAGTTATAAAGGAAAAGAGAGAGAGAGAGAGAGAGAGAGAGACAGCGGTTTTCAAAAAGCAAAATGTCGACAGCTGAGAGAGAGAGATGAGAGGAAGTTTGTTGAAGCGAAATTTGAAGCTAGAAAATAGAGCAAGAGAAACAAGTGAGTTGTAAGCAGGGTGGACTGGGAAGTCATTTTGGACGATGCAATTCAACCCTGACCACGACTTTTCTTCATATTTGAAAAAAGTTAAATGGTTACCGAATCAAATCTCGTTCAGTCAATCAGGTTGGGGAATGGTTCCCAGACCTATCTGTGGGTCGGCTGCTAATTTAATTTTTGTTTACTTTACTTTCTTTTATAGTCGTGGTGAGTGGCCTTTACTCCCATCTTTTCCATTTCCTGGTGGAGGGTTTTTGTGGTTCTGCTAAGGTAGCATTTGGAAAGATAGTCCATATGCTTTTTTTTAGCTTAGTGAAGGAGCTTTGTTAATTTTCTCAGTGAAAGTAATTGTTTTTGTGGGGAGAGGTGTGAAAGGACTGCTCGAATTATCCCTTTCCTGTAAGAGAACTGGGGAATTATATCTATAGTGGATTTCTATCAACGGGTCATTTAGAGTTTTTTGCTAAATTGTATTCAGCTAACAAAAGCGAGAGAAGTAACATTGTGTATTATATGTGTGGTATATATATGGTTTAGAAGTGAGTTTTTCGTGAAGCCACTGTGGTATAAAGGCCCTGTAGTTTTTTGTCGGTTGTGTTTATAAACGTGCATCTCTTGTATTGTAGTTTTTCTCGGATATTTCAGACGGACTAAAAGATGGTGATTGGGATGGCCCATTATTTGATGGTATGCCCGGGTTGCCTAGACTAAACGAGACGGATTTTTACTTCGTGATAGTCGGTTTTCGAGAGTGAAGCCGAAATAAAGAGTTATCGGAGAAGTATTTCTCCTTTTGTTCTTGAACGAATAACTCTTATGGGTAATACGGGACAATTTTACTAATGTTACCATTGTGAGGGTATCAATTATTTTATAGGGGCCAATTTTCTGTGGTTGAATCTTTTTTGAAATTCCATTTTGTGGAGCTTTATTTACAATGAGAACATAAGTGTTAGTTTTTTTTAATGTTTTAACCGCTCCAAACCGGTGATTTGTAAACGTGCGTAAATGTTTATTCTGATTTAGATAATTGTGTAACTCATTTTAAACTTAGGAGTGTATCTTTCCACAATTTAGGAATCAATGTGCAAAAATTTCTTTCTGTAATTTTTCAACTTGAGGGATGTTGACCGAGATTATCAGTATGTGTGTGTTTTTGAAAGGAGTGGTACGTGGATTTTTTTCAATTGTTTACAAAATCCAAAACTATCTTTAGTCGAAGATAGATTAAACATTATTGGCTTTTTTGGTTTTGTGCCAAAAACCAGATCATATGGTGAAAGATTCATATTGGTTCTAACTTGTGAGTTATATGCAAAGGGGAATGTTTTTACTTTTTGCGACCATGTGTCATATGGTGAAACTGCGCAAAGAATTGTGTTTAATTGTATATTACTATTTTCTGCTAATCCATTTGACCATGGAGAGTAGGGTGTGCGTGACTTACATTGTACATTGTATAAGCGGCAAAAATGTGCAAAATCGCCGTTAATATATTCATTCAAGTTGTCTGTTACTAAGTTATCGTGTATTCCGAATTTAACTATCCAATGGTCTAATAATACATTTAATGCGTTTGCTGCATCATTTCTGGGAGAGGGGTGAGGAACAACACAATGTGTGATTTTGTCTGCCATAACATAGACGTAAGAGTTTTCATCTGAAGACGGAGAAATTAGAACGTTTGTGTCCATTGAAATTCGATGATTGAAGTACGTTGAAACTTCTAGAAATGGCTGTTGTGGAGCTAGGAGGAGGTTTGGCATGGATTTGCTCTTTTGGAAATTCAAGGAATCTTTTGTAAGTATTGCTAACCCTGTTTTTATTTTTAGAAAGTAATAAGTTTCCGTTAATGTAGCATAGATGTTCTCTCGACCGGGATGGCCTGAGAGATCGTGTGAGCGTGCAATATGAAATACTGTTAAGAGAAGACAAAATGGTAGACATAATTTTGGCGTTTGTGTCTCGTGTATGTAATATAGAAGCTGAGTTGTTTCGTTTGCATTTAAGTCCTAGAAACGAATAAAAATATGTAAAGGTCCCATATTGGCGCGGAGTGTTGTAGTAGGGATAGTAGGGCGGTTTTTGTATTGTTTCCAAAGAAGAATTTGTTGTAAGACAGGGTCTTGCTGTTGTGTTTCTTGTACGAATATATCAGTGATTTCTAAGTAGAAGTGAAAATTATACTATTTATCAGTTCAATTTATCAGAGTGTATATGGTTGTGTTTTATTCATGTTCAGTGTAACATCTGTGTGTTGTTCTATAGGGTATATTTCTAAATATGATTGATTTTTTCTTTAGCTGTTGTGTTTTGTGGTGATGTACGTGTTTCAAAAGCTGTGCTTTTGCTTTATATTCGTGATATGAGACGGGAAGATAGAGATCGTTTCCGAGAGCTGTACTATTACTTAGTTGTCTTGGATTTATAGATAAATAGGATAGTGTGTTGATTCTACAGCGTATCTGTAATTACTGTGTTATTATATTCTTTTGATACAGCATAGGTGGCATTGTATTGGTTGTGTTTTTTGGTTATGTGTCATGAAGAACTTTATCGAATCAGGAATTTTTACCGTCCGTAGACGATGTTGTTCTTGTGTTGTGGTTGTAAGTGAACGACTTAGTAGGTCTGGAAGTGAAAAGTTCTTTCCTTCTGTCCAAACTATGTGTATGATTCTGATTTTCATTAAAATGATTTGCCATCTGTAAGCTCTGTGATTTGGTTTGTCCTTTTATGTGAACAAGAAGAGTAATGTTTTGTGGTCAGTATATAAAATAATAGGGTGTTGTGACCCCTGAAAAAGGAGTTCATATTCCGTATGTGCATAGATTATTGCAGAACATTCGTGGAGAGTGGTTGAAAGTCTGAATTATCTGGTAGAAAATAGGCGAGACTTCGCGGAGACTAGTTTCAGTTTCCCAAATTAATTTTTTTTTGGAGAAATGCAGCTCCAACGCCAAAGTTTGAGGCATCACAAAGAACATAAAAATCTTTTTTCAGAGTTAGGGATTGCCTGACGAAGTGTGCCGTCGTTGAGTTCCTTTTTTACTCTGTCAACAGTTTGTTGGAATTCCGATGTCCATATGAAATTTACTGTCTCTGACTCGAAGATAGAATGGTGTCAGGAGGACTTGGAGATCATAAATATAATTTGAGATATAGGTTAAAAATCCAACATAGTATTGGATTTCTTTTTTGGTGGTTGTAGTTTTAAGAAGCCATTTATTTTTGATCAGTGTATTTTTGATGGGTGTATTTGATAAGTTTGTATTTGGTGTCCTAAGAATTTAACTGATTCTCAGAATACGAAAAATTTATCTGGAGCAGCTTTGAATTTTACTGTTTTGAGATTTTGGTGACATTTGTCTAATATTAGTTATTTTTTGTCTGCCGTAGATTCTTGAAAAAAGGCTTCGTCAAGATGATATTTTTTGACGAATCAGTGATTATATGTAATACTCAAATATGATGAGAAAGTGGCTGTGCCGATAGAGATACCATAAAACAATCGTTTACAACGGTATTTTTGTCCAGCAATTACAAAAATTTGTTAACCGATGAGTGATTCACCCGTTTTGAGTACTATAACTAGATTGAAAAATGTGTTCTCTGTAGTGAGGGAATTTGTGTTAATGGATGCAATTGTATCAAAACGGGTTAATATGACGAGTAAGTGATTTAATTGTTCTTGTAATTGTTAGGGTATACGAGAACCTCGGTGTTTTTTACAAAATGTTGTTGCCTTTAGAGGTAGATTTAATTTTTCTGTGATTTTTACTACATTAAATTTAGACAATATATACGTTGGTTGTACAAACAGTTTTGCTATTTGTTCAAATTGTGTTTTCTTTCAGTTTAGTGTGTTCAAAGTTGAGCATTCTGAAAAAAATGTTATCTGTGTCTGTGAACATAGCCATGCTGTTGTTTGGTCAGATTTAAGCAATAGAGTTTCTTAAGTGTTTTTGATGTACCGTGCGTAAGGTAATTTGAGGAATAGGCATCCATGAAATCAGTGAGTTCATTAAAGCGATATTTTGTGGTTTGTAGGTCTGCAAGTGAGATATCTAACTGAGCATATGCAATTAATCCTTTGACAAGTGTTAATGGGCGATTTAAAGGATTCTGGATAAAAATTTGGATAAATGATTGGAATTGATATTCTATTTTATTTATATCCATTATAGAAAACGAAATATTTTTACGTAGTGGCATAAATGAGAAATAAGATTTATAAATTATAGTTCCATCTGCACATTTGCTTTTGCATTCATGTGCAGTGAGTGAATAAGCTAAGATTCAATGTTCAAAAGACTAAAAATATAATGTGTGATCTCCAATAACGGGAAATAATTGAAAATTGTGTGGAGGTGATTTTGTGACTGACTCATAGAATTTTAAGAACTTTGTCTCATAATTATGTTTGATCTCTAGTGTATGAGACAAACATTTTATAGATTCAACATATTTTTCTAGAAATGGTGTTCCTAGGATATCAAATTCAAAATTTGAGACGTGAAACGTTAGCGTGAAGTTTGTGTACTGGTGAAATCGATGATCTATTACGTCCGGGTAAAGAGTGAGTTTTAGAGTTCCGTGTGATTGTAATTTTGAATTATTTGCTGCTGCGAGAACAAATGTTAATGCTTTCAGCTGGAATTTATGATATTCTTTAATCTCATCAAGTATCATTATTTAATACATTAAGTCTGGCTCCTGAGTCTGTTAAAAGTCGATTTCCAGATGTGAGAAAATTGTTTTAGTCTCATCGGGCCTCTTTTGTCTAAGGGTTTTGGGTGGTAATACCAAAATGTTACTTTTACATTTTGTGGAAAGAAAATATTCTTCTGTGAGAGTATTGCATTCGTCTTGACAGTTAATATATTCATCTTGTGTATCCTTGTTGAGTTCCAAGAGTAAATCGTAAACTGTTGTTCTAAAAGTTGTTCCTCTGATGCATTTTGCGTATCCATTTGTTCTGTGTTAGACGTTTGTTCTGTGTGAACGATTTATAGTTATTATAGTCGATTATAGTTATGTGATTGTGGTCTAGAACTACTAGAGTAAGTGTTGTTATTATTAAAGTTTGACTTTTTTTCTGAAACATTTGTAGCCTTAGGTATGTTGATCCCGTTCTACTTGGTGGTTTAAAGTTACTGTTTCCATAGTATGGTTTTGAAGGTCAAAATGAGGGTTTCGATGTTCCCTACTATTGCTTCTTGAGCGATAGGGGAATGGTAGTGGTTTATCGGTCATATTATTTGATGTGACTTTTTTATTTGAGATTTTGTTTTCCTTTCATTGATTGATAAAAACTCTCTTTTTGAAAATTAGGTTTTCAGAGTAGTTTTATGTACCTTTTTTCGAGGCAGGTGGAAATACTGTGTCCTGATCGTAAGCAATTTTCACAAAATTTAGGCAATATTGGTTTGCCTTTAAAATTTGGACCATTTGAGTACTTATGTCGTACTACGTTGATCCCATTTAACATATCTTGTTCCATAGTGCGTACATCAATTACTGTGAGATTATCTATGTCCAGAGATACATTATTTTTGGGTGATGAAAGATTGGAATTTGCGCTTATTGTATGTCTATCTCTGTGTTATGGTGATGTCTTCTTGGTGGATTTTCTCAACAAATTTTGCTAATGGAAGTTGTGGTTCCGTTGCTGTTGATTTGTGATTAGCAGTCTTTTTAAGAGCTAGTCAGGCGAATTGTGGATCTAGTGCTTCGACAATTGCGTCCTTCATCTGTGCATTTTTCATATATGGAGCATTATTAACATATGCTTTTGTAGCCATTTGTTCAATGCGAAAAGCTAATGTTTTTTTGTTCTCCTGAGGCACGTGTTATGCTTTCTAGCAGTATTTCTGTTTGTGCTTGCAATTGTTGGTAATCAAAGTTTTTTGGACTTCGCGGCAATACTCGTGCCAGTTCTGCTTAATTTCTATTGATAAATGTGAATACCACCGTTGTGCCGGGTCGATTAGGGCCGTCTGTATCAAAGCGATTCTTTTTAGAACCCATGCTTCATTTTACGGTGAGTCGACTTGTTCGGGTCCTGCTGTCATTACCATGCTCACTGTGAGACCGTTTAGAAAATATTTTGTAGTATATGTGGGGTTAGTACCATCAAACGGTCTTAAAGACTGCTGTAGGGGTACTGAACCTCCTAAATAAGAGTAAATCAATTGTGTATTTCATCTAACAGCGGGCGAAGGTGTTTGTGTAGACGCTGCTCGTAATTAATATTGAGTTGGATTGTTCGTTCTCTGTTGATTAATTTGTGAATTAAGTTGTCAAATGAAATTTATAGTGGTTTGGGAGTTGATGGAACATTTTTAGTGTTGGTTGATGCTGGTTGAGTTGATGTATTTAAGATAACAGGTTCATTATTAAAGAGTACTGAATTCTGCCTTTGTAGGCGTTTTAGGTGTATGTTTAAAATAGGTAGTAGTGGAAGATTTGTCTTCAGCGGATCTGAATTTTGTGTCAATTCAGTTGAATTCACAGGTTGTCTATTTCTATAATTTTCGTAAATGTTTGTTTTATTAGTGCTAATATTGTTTACCTCTAAATTATTATTGTTTTTATCGATGTTTTCAAGATCAAATAGTGAAAGCATGTTTAATGTTTAGATGAAAAAGTGTTCCATCATCTAGTAGGGTGGAATGAAAATCAGTTTCTGTGGTTTCCTTTAGGTTAGAGTCCATCGGTCGTGAATGAACTATGGTATCCATGTTTTCATTTAATGATGCTTCAAGAGCTGTGTGTGCTTTCTGTGATGTTTGTGAATAAAAATGATTGCTTTTTGGCATTATGATTTTTAATTTTGATATTGTTATGATCAATTTTGAGTTTTTGTATGATTTCCGATGGTACTTCTGTGACAGTTAAAAGATTTTCTTGAAATCAAGTTGGGTCGTAAATAGAGTCTAGTGCTTCTGGTAATTTATACATTAGCTGTGGGTGTGTCTCTGCGATAAGTTTTGTGGTTGAGAAAATGTGTCTCACTAAATTTTTCCAAAATCTGTGTATTTACTAGGGTATAAGTGTGAAAGAATCTAAAATTTCTGCTTCTGGTAAACTTGCATCTTTTGCAGAGCTTATGTATGTTTTTATAAGTTGAGTGAAACCTTCAATTTCCTGTCTAGAAGCGATCTCTTGAACGCCTGTTTTTTTGTGATTGTAAAGCAGCGGTATTTAGTGTTGACGCTAAGCATTTTAGAAGTTCAAATAACGATTTACTGAATGCGCCAGCTCCATCGGAGTGTTTAATTTTGTCCATACTCCCTCCGTTAAGAAATTCATTTAGTGTGTCTGATAGTGGATTAAACAAAGTGTCATATATGATCGAAATATAAGTGTTATTCAGAGGGTTGCAAGAAAATGGATTGAGCCTCCTGTGAGTTACGCTCCATAGATTTCAATTAAATACGAAATAAAAGCGATCCGTGAGACTTGTGAAGCTGTGTCCGGTAAAGAGAGAGGGGCTGTTGATCTACTGCAGAATAATGGTATGATTTGTTTTGCTTTTTTAGGAGTAAGTTTAAATCATCTTGGTGTTGATATTGTTTAGTTTTAAAAGGTAGGATTTCATGTATAAGACGTTTGAAAACAGTTGTGTAAAAACAACTAATTGTTCTCTTGTGTAAAAATAGCTAATGTAATTCTTTGGAATGCGTATCCGATGTTGATGACGTTGCGACGTTTGGCCAGTGTGACAGCTCATTTTGTTAATATTTTTGTTTTGTATTAATTTTCTTGACTATTGGTAGGGAATGTGTTCCCCGTTTTCTGAATTTTAATTGTAAAAAGATTTTAAAGTTATATTAACTAGTTCTAAGCTTTTTTCTTAAGAGGGAATAGTGTGTCTTGTGTGAATTCTTTTTACGGTAGAGTTTGTTAACTCATTGGTCGCACCAGTTAAAGCAGACCCAAGGTGGGCTCATTTTACAGCCTTAAGGTATAAAGAGCAAGGGCTACTTATTTCTGCGCGCGAAGTAGGCTTTCCTATATCTCTGAGACTAACTGACTCTGTAATACACAGACGATAAATTTCTATTAATACGATGGTAAAACAGTATAGCACCGGAGTCAAGTGTATACACATGGTGTATCTAAACTAACAGACTGACTAAAGATAGTGAAGCATGCGCTTTATGTAAGAGAATAGCGTCTTCTCAGTCTCTGATTGGTTGGAGTAGTACATCCAGTATTTCTACTGCTACAGTGGTTCAATCCAGGAGCTGAAACTTTGAAATACAGGAAGTCGCTATGCACCTTTTATAAGCGTAAATTTTTTTCGTATGTTTACTTTTCAGCATAGTTTGTTTTTTGGTTACAATTACCAGCGAATGAAGGAAAAATTATCAATAAATTTGGAATATCGTTTGGAAATAGTTTTTTGAGGAAAACACATTATAGTGGTTGAGAGCAAAAAGTTATCATAACGTTTGACCGCATTATTCACACAAAAATTGAAAAAAAGGAAGATTATTCTTTCGAAGAATTAATTATATTGAAGTGAGCAACTGCTTTTTAAGAGCACAAATAGAATTCCGCGTTGAGGCCTTACAGAGAACAAATGCAAGATTTGATGGCGAAATTCGGTGAGAAAAATCGAACCATAAGCGTACACATACATCTCTTTAGTAATGAATGTGGTGCACCTAGTGATATTTTGTGAGAATCGCCGCGAAAACAGTGGTGAGTTTTGTTATTCATTGTCTTCATCTCAATTTTTAATTTCGAGCCGCTGACATCTCGACCCGAGCTTACAAACTCCACTATCTTTACCAGATGAAGTGGTAAATGTTTTTTTTTTCAATTGAATTCTCTGAGCTCAACCGGAAGCTTATGTTATGAAAAAGTTTAGTTTCCTGAAAATGTTTAGTTACAATCGTTTACTAGAAACACTACGGGATCTCAATACATTTTGTCATATCTCCCTATGAATGGTATGTATGTATATCAAAACTTTTTGCATATGTGTCATGTATTTTATTACCAATGATTCCAAGAATGTATGCAATAAGCATTAGATGTTCTAATAAAAAGAGCGTGAAAAATGTAGAAATAACTGCTTAACTCGGCAATTTTTTCCCCTTTTTTGTACATTTCACGGTAGAGCCAATAATTTCCCAACATAAAATCAAGAAACCTTATAATACAATTTGACAGGTTTAGAAAGTTGACAAAATAACACAAGGTTTCTTGGATCATGACATGTTACTCGATCATAGTTTCAGGGTTCTGTATTTCAGCATTATTAAGAAACATATTTGATGAAACGTGCCTACTGTTTTGAGGTTTGTGCTGTCTGGAGAGCAAAATTTATGGAAAATTGAAAGAAAGAAATTGACAAGAAAATCGAATCTATTCTGCTTCGCTTCTCCCAGCTTATGAGCCAATGAGTCTATAAATTTTAGGCCCCCTCATGAGCTCGTGATGTTTTTGACATAGCAAGGTGTAACCTATAACCATAAATTGTAAGAGAGTTTCATGAAAAACGCTAAAGAGGTCTAACAAGAAACAATTTTCGTAGGAGTTTACGAGCTTGAACTGGGCAGACAATTATATAGAGCCGGTTGTGATATTCAAATATTCGGTTGCTTGCTGAAAACAATGATCTGAGCAATATTCCAGGAACAGACTTCTCAACTTCTTGAAAACATTCCGTTCTTTTCTCAACGCCTTGAATATACTGAGTTTCTTTTCTCTTTAAACTTGATTATTCAAATATCAAATGCTTTTTGTTTTCCGTTATTTACATTATCTGCACTTTTACTACTACCTCAGAGGTACAGCAAAATTGAAATTAGCTGCTTTTGCCCTATCAAAATTTGACATTTTAAAATATTGGAAAGAAAACTACAGATCTTGTAGAGTAGTTTCTGAGCAAACAGTTTTTTTTACATTTTTGGGGAAAGGAGGATTCATTAAGAAAACTGAAAACATTTCAACAAATTATTGGTAATAAGGATCCAAAAAAATGTATGTGATATATCGCAAAGATCAGAACCTAGAATTTAAGCTAAAGTTCTGATCTAAACAAAACCTTTGTTATCTGATGTTGGTGAAGCAATTTTTATTGAATAATGACTACGAAATTGAACCGAATCGCTGCTTCAAAAATTGTTCATACCACAAGTTTATCCATGCCAAAAAACCACAAATTTGAGCGGTTAATACGACCTTCCCACTATGTGATGACCATAAACCAACAAGATCATAATACCTGTAGATACCAATAACATGTCCTTAGGTTAGGAGAACAATGTGTTAGGTGCAAAAAACTGCACTAATACTTGCCATATACGGCAGGGGGAAAACCTTTCAACTTAAGATGTAAATTAACTATTATCAGTTTATCTATATCTAGTCCGTTCTATAAATTCTAATACGACTATATATAACTGTGCATTTTTAGACTCTAATGCCAAATTAAATTCAATCATTAAAAAAATAAAATTTTTACTCGTGCTCGAAACCACGACAATGGTGTGCAGACCAACGACCGACCGACAAACTTTGGATCTGGAGAATGTTGAATCCTGTACTGCTTGGTTTATGTCCTTTTCGGCGCAATGTCGAGCAAAGAAGAAAAAGACAAACTCAACACCGACTGTACGTTTTTGAACCTACAGGTAACGAATCTTTTTCTTGGTATATGCAGCAGACAAGACGAACCTCTGAAACTTAGGAGCCTTATGAGCCTTAGTAAACGAATAGAAACTCCTTTCGAAAAGATCAGAGCAGTAATTCAGAAGTTTGATAATTGCAAAACTGAGAGTTATAACAACATTAAGGGCTAAATTTTTGTACGTTGTCCGAGGCGTTGGAGAAACCGACGGTGAACTTCTAGCGCGCTTAAGCAAAAAAGCACGCTGTTGTGACAAAATTGTGAAACTTTGAGCCAAATCAATACAGTTAGATGGTATACAAACTAAACCAACAATGACTCGTTCTGAAATGACAGAAAATCTACAGTAAAGAAGTCAACAATGGCTTTTGCGAGTTCTTCAACAGGTAGTAAGCCTGTTATAAAGAAGGAAAGAGTAGGATACAATTTCAAAAAGAGCTTCAGAAAATCGTGTGAAAAGTTCACTGGTAGTAAAGGCAATGGTAACTTGGGTAATAGATTTGGAGGTAAGCCGTACAGCATCAAGCTCTGTGCGGCTGTGAACAGAAAAGGTACCACCTGTGAAAAAGTAGGGCACTTTGCAAAAATGTGCAGAAGTAAAACCCAGACTAGGTCAAGTCAGGCGGACCAGCACAACAACTTTTGCGAGGATAAGGGTGAGTTTTCCGGTCAAAGATCTTCCGAAATGAAGATGGCAATGTACTATACAAGGGAAAACGTGTTTAAAATGTCCGCGAAATGAGATTACAATACAGTAAAAGACCATAAAACAAAAACGCAAGTTGATACCGGTGCTGATAGTACTGCGATGTCATATTTCATCAGGACTGAGTTTTGTTAACCTCATTTAAATAGGAAAATCAGACGTCTTGCGGCCTATGATGGTCATCAACTGACGCTTTTGGGATCACTATTATATGACGTTGAGTAGAACGGAAATAAGTATGTGCAACAACAGCTTGCCGTTGTGCAATCGACAAAGAATTAGGATCAATTATTAGAGCCATTTTACCCCAAGAAGGCATCAACACAGTTTCTGATTTGTCACAACCTGCAGTCAAAGATACAAAGCGCATGTGAAACTCATTCCCAGATCACAACCGATGTTCCGCAAGGCTAGAAAGATACTTCTACCTTTACAGGACAGGGCCAAAGAGAGACTTAAGGCAATGGTACGACAGGGCATTTTGGAGCCAGTGCAACCTGGTGGAGTCATAAATGTATCGCCATTAGTTTGGCAGCCGAAGAAAAGTGGAGCTCTAAGAAGATGTGTGGATCTGAAAGTTCACACTAAAGGTAAATTTATTGACAAGGATTATCCAATCGCAGACATGTAGACCCTATTCTACAATCTCCTTGGGGCCTCTTACTTTAGAAAAATTGACTAATGAGACGCATAATATTAATTCGAATCTGACGAAGATGCAAAAGAAATATTTACAAGCAACACATCGCAAAAGTTGTTCAGTCTTCCTCGTTAAGGTTTCTTCAACCATATTCCTCAATTGCATCGAGTGAACTCTCGAAGAAATCAAGGTTGTAGTCATCTGTCAAGATGATGCACCGCTATATGGAACAACAAAAGAGCAATACAAGAAACGAATGCTTGCAGTCGAAAATCGACTACCTGAGAACAATTTCACTATCAATCAAAAGTGATCTAACTCCAAACCGGTCACAACTGTTAGTTTTCTTGGCTACTCAGTTTCAAAAAAAGGAATAGCACCCGATCCTAATTATGTTCAGAAACGCAGAACCGCAGTCAATTATGAAAAAAAACTAGAATCTTTTGTCGGCTCAGCGAATTGTTTATGGACAAATGGTACCAGGTTTTATAACAAAAAAATTATCCTTAACGAAATCTGAAAATACGACTTCAGATTGGGGAAAAGAACAATAGAACGTTAATAACTAAAACGTTAAAACAATATAAATGATTTATGTGCTAATCCACTGGTTCAGCCGTACATCTTGAGAAGGAAGCAGCCGTTACAACAGGCGCTTCAGAGAAAGCAAAATACGGAGTTCTCTAAGAGGAAAGACCTCCTGTAATCAATGTCCCAAGGAAGTTGTCACAAAATTACCCAATGACGAACGAGTGCAATATCTGCACTTGCAATCGACCTGGTGGTCACAAGATTGAAACAACTCCTGCTCGGAAGGATGTTCACTCTAAAAACTGACAACAAACCTCTCAAATGTCTCTTTACGCCAGAAGAAAAATTCCTAAAACAGCATCAGCAAGAATCACGAGACGGGCAAAAGTGCTGATGGTAATTGACTTCAAATTGAAACATACACCCAGAGAGGAAATTCCCCACGCTGATGCTTTGAGCAGACCAGATTTTGATGACGACGATGACAATAATAGCGTCTGCTTCGCTCTAGACAATATCTATTTTCTTCAATCAGATTTGTTGACCCAGTCAGACATCAGAACTGAAGCCGAATCGATTCGACTTTTCCAAAATGTCATCGAAAGAAAAAAATCGGCAATTGGCAATAGTGCTCAGAAGTAGAGGTTTCAAACAACGGAAAGACGCCTTAACTATCCACAACGAAGCCATCTTTCAATGAGCTTTGACTTTCTTTCCACCCAAACTAAGACATGCGGTTGTGGTCAATTATCTTGAGACCCACCCAGGCAAACAACATGTCATTGGAACAACATGTCGGAATGAAAACATACCGAAGAACGTCTGGACTGGCATCAGTCAAGACGTTCTTCGGTATGTTAGTAAATGTTAGGAATGCCAGGAAAACAGGCCTAATCTGAGGAAAATAGTAAATAAATGACCAGAAGCAGAAATTTGGGATTAATTCCTTATGAAATGGGGTAACGTTAGGGACCAAGGTAATATCATGTGTAGTAGACCTGGGATCTTCATAAGATATTACTCATGAAGCTGTACATGAGTAATATCTCTGCACGATTTTGTATACCAAAAACGTCAGTATAAGACAATTGTCTCGAGTTTGTAATTGCTGAACTAAAACAGTGGTGTGAATCAGAACTGGGGATCATCCAAGAGCAAATTGCCGAGCGAGCGGTGCAAATAGTGAAACGGGCTATTCAAGTCTGGAGTCCAAATCTGAATATGTCACTTGGGGCTTTCCTACATCGGGCTTTGTTGACAGAGCGGAATACCTTCAAGATGCGAGGCAAATCTCCTGTGGAACTACTGCTAGGACGGAAAGTGAGGTTTCCAGCTGTCACTGACTTTGAATTCTGTGAACCTGTCCTCTTCAAACCAATGAGCAGATCAACAACAGTTCCAGTCACCCTCAGTATACGCAAAAAAGAACACTTCATTCTTCCTAGAACTCAAACAAGACGGTGCGTGTTAGTGACAAACAAATTGCAGGGCTGGAACCTGATGACATCAGGACTGAATCTGCCGATCAGCAACCTATTGACTCGCAATCTGAGAGCAGTAGGGACAATATAGACTTGGCAACACCCAACCTAACTGAAGAAACGTCAGTAACTGAAAGAAAACAGGCTTCAGGGGCCTCGATAACTTCAAGTGGAAATAAAAACAACCAGAAATGATTGGATATCCCTACAAATTTGTTTAAAAAAGGAACGAGGATGTGATATATCGCGAAGATCAGAACATAGAATTTAGTTTTAAACTTCGATTAGTGAAGTAATTTTTTTGAATAATGGCTACTGTATTGAACCGAATCACTGCTTCAAATATGTTCATACCACAAGATTATCAGTGCACTTAAATTATAAATTTGAGCCAGTACTTAAAGCCATTAATTTGACCTTACCACCATCAGTGACCATAAAGCAACTCGATTATCTTCCCGGTATATACCAATGACTTGTTCTCAGGTTAGGAGAACAATGTGTTAAGTGCAAAAAACTGCACTAATACTTGCCATATACGGCAAAAGAAATAACTTGTTCATTGTTTATGCTCTTCGGCCTAAGTCTTGCATACCAAGACAACTTTTCATTAATATTTGTATTTCTGAAAGTCGCAACTATGGTAGCAAATCAAGCTCTATAAATACATCATAATTCGCGCCATTGGCACACAAGTTATGGTCAAAGACGGGAAATCCCTTACTATAAATAATATTGAAAGTGAACGTCAACCACTTCTGACTTCTTCAATAAAATCAACATATAAAAAACTTCAACGAAAATAGGTTGGGAGAATGAAAATCATGAAATGAAAGGGTTTTGGAGGACGAAAGTGTAGGTGGGGGGAGGAAAATGAGGGTGTGGGGGGAGATAAAATATAAAGGAACTTGGTTCCTTTACACTCCCGGCAACAAAAGCAAGCATTTGATATGAAAATGTAAACACAATAAAGCAAAAAGTTTTCATTCCGACATTGAGTTTTGTGTGTGTGTGTGTGAGTGTGTGTGTGTGTTTCGATGAACTTGTTTCAGTGACCCTCCGGCGCACCTGACGATTGTGGGAACACACGGCTTAGGGTTACTGCTGGTCTTTGTACCATTCCTGTAGCCGTCTGGATGTCAAAACTCCTGGCTATCCCGTCTGAACCTCTGTGTGCTTTCACAATCTTCCCAAGAGGCCAGATGCCTCTGGGTGTGAACTCCTTGAGCACCCACACAATGTCACCTTCATCCAGCTCATCATGTGATCTTTGCCACTTCGTTCTCTTGTTGAGCTCAGGAACATATTCCTTCAGCAACCTGCTCCAGTAGTGATCAAGTAGTGTCTGCGTCAACTTGAAGTCCTTAGTGGAGAACCACTGGTTGCTGTTCACAAGAGGTTTCAAACACATGCGAGGTCGGCGAAGGAGGAAGTGATTCGGAGTAAGTGGTCCCTCATCTGAGATGCTGCAGCCCACAGGAGTTAATGGCCTGGAGTTCCAAATTGCCTCGGCCTCTGCCACAACTGTCTGGAAAACTGAGAGTGTTAGTTTCCGACTGCCCAGCACTATTAGTAGACTCCTCTTCGCAGTCTGTATCAGCCTCTCCCAGACTCCTCCGAAGTGTGGTGCCAATGGAGGGTTGAAAGTCCACTGAATGTTCTGCTGAGCCAATTGCAGTCTGATGTACTCATTGTCTGGCTTGTAGCTTCTCTGGAACTTTAACTTCATTGCTTGGTTGGCTCCAATGAAGTTTTTGCCATTGTCACTCACAATGAGGTCAGGGTATCCACGTCGTGAGACAAATCTGCGGATTGTCATGAGAAGACAATCAGTTGAGAGGTCATGGCATACTTCTAGGTGGACAGCTCTGGTGACCAGGCATGTGAACAAGCAGACGTAGTGCATCTGGGTGCCCTCTCTCTTGTCCTCAATGTAGAAAGTTCCAAACATGTCCATTCCTGTGTTGACGAAAGGGTACTGCTTGTTTGCATCTGGAAATCTGAATTCAGGAAGATCGGCCATCTTGGGTCTCACATTGTCTGCCCTCCATCGTCTGCAAATGAAACAGTATTTCCCCAGACTTCGCAGCACTTTTCTCAATCCAATCATCAAGAAAGTCTGTTGCAGGTGAGCCTTCACATGTTCCACACCCTGATGGCCACAGTCATGGTGCGCCTTTTCAATCAACAGTCTTGCAATTTTGCTCCTGCTATGGAGAAGAAGCGGATGTTTTGCATTGTAGGTTAGAAGTGCCTTGTTGAGTCTTCCTCCTACCCTCAAGAGTCCGTCTTCATCTAGAAAGGGTGTGAAGGGCATCAGCTTGTCTCCTTTCTCAAGATTGCCTCCCTTCAACAGTGCAGAAATTGTTCCTGAGAACAACTCGTTTTGGGACATTTTGATGAGGTAGTTCCTTGCCCTGTTCTCATCTGATGCAAAAGTGTTAGTGTTGGATGTCTCAGGTGATTCGTTTTATCTTCTAGTTCGAATTTTTGCCCTGAAGCGTCTTATTGCCTGGAACACCATTCTAGTAGAGTTGAGCAGTCGACTCCATGTTGAAAATTTGTCAACCTCAATGACCGGCGTCTGAAGTTGTGTCGCTTGTGTGGCGCATATGTGGGGATCACTGTCCTCGGCAAAATTCCAAGAGTCTTGAGGTTTGCTCAGAAAGTCCGGTGGTTGGAGCCACAGCTTTGGTATGTCTGATGGGGTGAGGCCTCGTGTTCCATGGTCAGCGGGATTCATCTTTCCAGGGATGTGTCTCCAATTCTCTTGGTTGGAATTCTCGTGAATTTTGGTTAATCTGTTGGCAATGTACATTTTCTGTCTTTGCTTGGATTGGATCCAACCAAGTGTAGCGGTGCTGTCTGTCCAAAGTGTTTTGAACTTATTGTAGTTGTCATCTCGCTCTCACAGAACCCAGCTAGCTCTGCTCCAAGTGTTGCAGCTTCCAACTCCAGTTTTGGAATGCTCAACTGCTTGATCGGTGCCACTTTTGTTTTACTGATCACATATCGGGATGTGGAAGATCCATCGGCGTTCGTTGTCCTCACATAAACTATGGCAGCAATTGCACTCATTGAGGCATCAGTGAACGTGTGAAGTTGATGGGTTCCATTGGTGCTGGGAATCAAGCATCTGGGAATTTCAATTGGAGTCATGTTGTCGAACTCATCCATCCACTCCTGTATTTCCTGTTGGTAGCATTCTGACACAGGTTGATCCCAGTTTCTTCCCTCTTTAATGATTCTTTGGAGGCTGCATCTAATTCTGATGGCAAAGGGTGATATCAGTCCGATTGGATCGAACAGAGAAGCTGCCATTGAAAGAACCTTTCTTCGGGTCATCTGTTGTCCTGTGTAGAGAAACTTCGGTTTTGCAAACATCAACTTGTCAGTTTTGGGGTTTCACGTCTGACCAAGGATTTTTTGGGCTTTCATTTCCGCCTTTTCTTCTTCCAGTAGGTTTTCTAATGCGGCTGGTCTGTTGCTCAAGAACTTCGTCAGATTGAATCCTCCTGTATGTAAAACAGTTTTGATCTCCTCTGCACTTCTGCGGGCCTCCTCTTCAGAAGGGTAGGTCTGCATGAAATCATCCATGTAGAACTGCTGCATGATTGATGTGTAGGCCTCTGGATGTTCTTGTTTGTGGTCATTTGCACACTTCTGCAGAACAAATATCGCACAAGAAGGTGAGCATGTGGCTCCAAAAATGAGTCGATTGTATTTGAAGATCTTTTCATTGCCATCCTCTGTCCAGAGAAAACGGAGATAGTCTTGGTCTTTTGGTTGGATGCCAATCTGCATGAGCATTGCCTCGATGTCCGCTGTGATTGCCACTGAGTACTGTCTGAAGCGGAGAAGAAGGCCATGCAGGTTGCAGAGTAGATCCGGCCCTGTCAGCAATGCATCATTGAGTGAGAGTCCCTTATATTTGCAAGCAGCGTTTGTGACTCTTTGGATTTTGTCTGGTTTCTGTTTGTTGATCACTGGGTGATGGGGAAGGTACCAGACAGAGTGTCTGCAACTGGGGTCTGCAGTTGTGATGTAGTTTTTATCCAAATCTTCTTTGATTGTTTCCTCATAGCGGTCTCTCAAGTTTGTGTCCCTCTCCAACCTCTGCTGCAGAGCGTGCCACTGAACTTTGGCCATGAAGTAGTTGTTAGGTAGTGTGATGTCTTTCTTCCATGGAAGTCCAATCTGGTATCTGTCACCAATGTGCCTTATGGTATCATTGAGGATGGAAACCGCCTCCTTGTCATCTGAAGACTGTCCCTTTGAAGAACACTGATTGAAGTTCACTCCTTCAATTGTCCAGAAGAGCTGGAGAAGATCTTCATCTGGATCGTCTTGCCGTCTCTTGATATGATTGAAAAGTGTTATGTTTGTGCTGTTTGACTGTCCGACCCTCTTCTGTGTGTACCTCTGAGGAATGGGCCCTGTCAGTGTCCAGCCAAGCAGAGTGTTGACTCCGTATGGTGTACCAGTGGGTCCCGTTGTGAACTGTCTGGGAACTGTTGCTGTGAATGCGTCTGCTCCAATCAGTATTCCGATCCGGTTGTCCCTGATTGTTGGAAGTCTTATGCTCTGGAGGTGAGAATGGTCTCTGCAGATCTCATTCAACATTTCAATTTGAACTCTTGGCATGCGAAACTCGTCCATTGCTGTTGCGTACACAGGGATTCTGATCACAGGACAACTGCTGTACAAAGCTCCTATGCCGATCATGACATCTGCTGTTTTGACTGAGTGTTCACCAAGAAGTGAAGCTAGTGGTAGGGTTATGTCTTTTGGTTGTTGAACTTGAAGTGCATCAGCAACCTTCTGTGTTATTTGAGTATTGTCACTGCCACTGTCCAGCAATGCATAGGTTTCAATGCAAAGATCTCTGTTGAAAAGTTTTACTGGTATTGCCTGCAACTGAAACTGCGGTCTGATCCAAGAAGTCTCCCGCTGGTTGCTGCAGGTGTAGTTTTGTTGCGGAGTAGTTGCCTGCTGCTGAGCCACAGTGCGTTGATTGCTACTCTGCTGTCTGTTGTTGTTGTCGTTCTGCGTGTTCATCGGCTGAGGGTGAAAACCATTTTTGTTCCAGTTGCCCCTGTGTGAAGTACTGCTGTTAGATCCACCATGTCTGTTTTGAGTTCCACTCTGTTGGTTGTAATTTGAACTCGTCTGCTGCCTTTGGTTTTCATTGTTAAAGTTACGTCCATAGTTTGACTGGTTTTGGTTGGTTTGGGGTCTGAAGTTATTTTGTGAGTTTTGGTTCCAGTTCCCATTTGGTTGTGCATATTGTTGCATCTGCCTTGCATCTGTCCTATGGAGTGTTGAGTGATGGAAGCCATTGCATCTGTCCACAAGGCACCTTGTTTTTGATTGACAGAGACCCTTTTCATGACCTCTTAGACAGTTAGGGCAGAGATTGAACCTTCTCACACAACACTGTCGGTCATACACTGTTTTTTCCAAGTATTCGGGACATCGACCAAGGTTGTGGTTTTGTGAGCAGAGTTGACATGACACATCTGGTGGCCCCCTTCTAGAAGAACTGTTCACTCTGGTTCTCTGGTTCCGTTGTGGGGAGATGTCCTCACACGCCTCTGCGTAGGAGTCAATCCAATCAGCAAAGTGGGTAAGGTTAGGTTGCAGCAAGGCTTGGCTTCTTGTGTGTTGATTCCATCTGATTATCATGGTAGCGTTCAGTTTGTCTCTGGCCATTCTCAGGACGGCTGAAGACTTGAGGTCAGCTTCAAAGTTGTGAAGCCTGAATGTTTGTACCAGTCTCCTCAAGAAGGATGAAAAGCTCACAAGAGTGTTTGGTTCGTCCAGTCTGGGTTTCGGCCACTTCTCCAATTGATCTAGGTATGCAGCGACAATATGCTGTGGTTTGCCAAACGTTCTGGTCAGTTCAGCGATAGCTTCATGGTAGTAGTCCCCATTGTATGAGTATCCACTTATGGAATCTCTTGCCTTATGTGTTACAGAGTTTTAGAGGTATGTCATTTTTGAGCGTCTGAGAGGCCACTGTTGTTGTGAATGGTCGCTTTGAAGAAGCTGAACCACTGGTGCCATTTCAAAGGATCACCTGTGAAATTATCAATTGATATCTTGGGCAAACTCATTGTGTTCTGTATCATCAGTGCCTGGTGTTGCATCCAGTCTGGTGGAGAACTCGGGAAACTCGGGAAGCCATTGTATAGGTTGTTGTTAGAGCCGTTGTTATAGTGTACTTCATGCCCGGTACAACTGTTCAGTGGTTGTTGATTTTGTGGTGTGTACCTATGGCTCATGGTAGGACCAGCTTGGCTATTGATGTGAAAGGAAAGTGGTTGTTGCAAATGCCCAGCTCTATCCTCACTCTCATGTTGGTTCTGTCCTCGAACATGGTTCTCTTCTCTCGATCGAATTGAATTTGCCAGCCCTCATCTATTCTCAAGGCCCCTGTGAGAAATTCTCTGTTTCTTCCTCTCTCTTCAATGTTAAAAACGGGTTGAGAATTATCAGGGTCTTCTGAGTCGGACGAGTCAGCTTTGTTTGTTTCCTGATTGTTGCGGCTTGCCAACTGATGTTTCATTTGTTTCATTGCTCTATTGCGTAAAAGGTACTGTTTTCTCAGTAGATTAGGGGAAGGCGCTGCTGATGTGTTGAAAGCAGATTCAGTGTCACTTGCATCCGTTCTGTGTGCTTTTGCTCTCTGTTTGCATTTCAGCATGGTTATGTTTCTTTCAGCAGATTCATTAGCAAGTGTTGTCAACTCTTCACTTGTTAGCTGTAGTTTCATGAGTTCACTGCAACTTCTGTCCAACTGCTCTTTTTGAGACCTCAAAAGTTCCAAAGTTTCACGTAGTATGCTTAGACCTTCGTTACTATTGCTTTGTTCTTCGAAGAGGTCTTTTACTGCGTTCCACTCTATCACTTTCAGCTGAAGTTGTTGCTTGAGGCTGTTCTTTGCTGTTGATGATGCTTTGGACTTGTTTGGCATGTTGATTGTGTTAGAAGACTTTTCTTATTTTGCAAAGTTTATACTGCACTGTTACTGCACTATGTTTCCTTGTAACAGCCCTATTCTAGTTTTTGTTATGTTAAACCTATTATTTAAATGAGGCTGTTGCTTACTGTGCTTAGCTAATGCTTCTGTTTAATGTTTGATTGCTATGTTTATGCTTGTCGCTATCACTAAGTGATGTTTGATACAGACATGATGCTACTCAGAAGTTGCATAGAGTCAAACTTTTCCACTAATCAGGTAGCAAGGGCATACCAGGCCTTGCAACTAATCCTAAGTTAATGTGTGTGTTGGTGGTGCTTTAAATCTCACCTAGAGGAGGACCTACTCCTTTCAAAACTAATGCGGAAAGATACTATATTGATCCAACGATAACTAGTCGCCTATTAAAATCCAGCCTTTGAACTGAAGACATTCAAATCCGCAAGCAAGACCAGCCCATCTGTCGTGACTAGGCATCCCACGCAAGCATCCTTTTCAGGAGAACTCTCATCTCAGTCTTCACTTCTAGGGCCAGATTAAAAATCAGTTGGATCATTTGTGGTTGTGATGTTTTTGATTAAAAAGTGTGAAGTTATCAAAACCAGAGTTTAAAATGTGCTAAGTGACAAATGTCTAAGTTCCCCCTATAAAATCAAAAATTCCCCAGTCTGCGTCGAGCAAGTTTCAAAGGTCCTTTTTTGACCCTAGGATACGCCAGAAATGTTTATGCTCTTCGGCCTAAGTCTTGCATACCAAGACAACTTTTCATTAATATTTGTATTTCTGAAAGTCGCAACTATGGTAGCAAATCAAGCTCTATAAATACATCATAATTCGCGCCATTGGCACACAAGTTATGGTCAAAAACGGGAAATCCCTTACTATAAATAATATTGAAATTGAACGTCAACCACTTCTGACTTCTTCAATAAAATCAACATATAAAAAGCTTCAACGAAAATAGGTTGGGGGAATGAAAATCATGAAATGAAAGGGTTTTGGAGGACGAAAGTGTAGGTTGGGGGAGGAAAATGAGGGTGTGGGGGGAGATAAAATATAAAGGAACTTGGTTATAAAATAAAAAAACTGCACTCATACTTGCCATATACGGCAAAAGAAATAACTTGTTCATACTTAAGGTGTAAATTAACCATTACCAGTTTATCTTTTTCTAGACGGTACTGTACATTTTCATACTGATAGCGACTATAAATACTTGTGAAAAATTATCTATTTGCTTATGATATTCTGTTTTTTATTGTAACCTTCTATGTTACGTACTTGACCCTACTATTAAAAGAAGCGTCAGGGAATTATTTCTTTTATCAGGTTGATTTAGCTATACCTTCGCAATGTTATCAAAATCAATCCCGGAAAGTAAATGTTATTTCTTTTTTGGTGTTTTCATTGTGGTCCATCTTTCTTCAAAATACTGTCTACTCGGAATTCTTACTTGCTTTTGGGCGCCAATGATGCAGGTCTTTGGAAACTTAGAGTTTTTTTGGTGATATTTGAAGAGGTACAACTCTACAACTCCTCTTAGCTGGGGGGGGGGGAGGGGGATTGCAAAGAACCTTGAAATTTGAAACTGCTTACCCTTGGCAGAAGCGCCTGGCATCGTGGAAGCTATACACTTGAGCCGAATCAGAAAAATAATAGCAAAGTTCTCCAATCCTATGATTGTCACAGATGGAACTAGCACAGCAGTCAAACTCTAAAACAATTGAGAATTAGGGTCACACAGCTTGTCTTTAATTGTCAGAAAACCAATTTAAAACGGAACACAGAAAGATTTTATAAAAATAACTAAAAATTTTTGTGAAATTGTTCAGCACAAAAAGTAGGCCACTCTGTTCAAACAATTCCAGAGCTTATTAGGAACTAATTAAACAACTTGTTTTATAACCTAATTTTATGAGAAGAAGCTCCAGAAATTGTTATTTGAAGCGCTTGCAACTTGTGTTTTTTGGAAAACACTGGCTCGTCTCAGACTTCACACAATCAATTTTAATATTTTGAAGCTGAAAATGACTAAATATGAGAAAACAAAGAAAAGGTCGCTACAAACTAGTAAAATGACTTGAAAAGGAGCTAAAGTTTCGTTGAGACATCACAGCCGAGGTTTGGAACCCAAGTTATGAAACAACTCAAAAAATTGAGTGTGGGTTGATGCAAAACAAGTAGTGAAAAAAACAGGGGTTCCAGCCACCAGCCCAATTTGTCTCATCCCCCTCATGCTAGCCGAATTCGGGGAAATGAGACAAATTGTTCTGGTAAATGGAACCCCTGTTTTTTCTACTACTCTATATCCCTTCAAAATCTATCATTTCTTGTCCCACTTAGTGCAATCCACTAGTAATGAGTGAACTATGCTTGGATTGCAGAGGCTTGTAACAAGCACATAGGGTTTTCAAAATGCAGTAGCTCGTAACAAAAATAAAGCATGGAGTAAGAGCTGCATAGGTGGCGTAACAACCAGTAGCTTGTAACAAAATGCATTGATTTCCTTGCGCTCAGTAACTAAATTTCAATCTGATTGGCTGGTCAATAACGCGAAACAAAATCTATATTAAATTATAATAGTAACGCGTAACAAAATCTATATTACATTATAATAGTAACGCGTAACAAAATCTATATTACATTATAATAGTAACGCGTAACAAAATCTATATTACATTATAATAGTAACGCGTAACAAAATCTATATTACATTATAATAGTAACGCGTAACAAAATCTATATTACATTATAAAAGTAACGCGTAACAAAATCTATATTACATTTTAATAGTAACGCGTATCAGGTTACTTCATAAAGAAATTTCTAGACTAAATCTCCATGAGTGGACCTCCTTTTTTTCTCCACGACACTTTTTGGCTATTCAACATGGCTCTCACTTCACTACAAAAACAAGCAAAAATTTTAAACAGTTCTCATCATTTGATGAACAAATATATAACTGACGAGACAAACAAACAAACAAACAAACAAAAGCAGAACTGTACTAGCTAGGAAGAATATTTCTAACAATGTTCCTAGCAGAGCTCAAGAAGGATAGTCAGCTACAATCTAGGTGCATGACAGAATTACGGTTTTCATAATTGATAAAAAAGATTGTTATTGAGATATATTTTACATTAATTTTGATAACCTTTCTACTGATACATTAATATTGATATCCTTACTACTAATGCAATAATATTGATATCCTTACTACTGATTACTACTATCCTCTTATATTAATATCCCTCTACGGAATAAAACTTTTTTGCTCGAATTTTGTTAGTAACTCAATTTGTAAACCGAAATTGGAAGTTCTAATTACAAATTGTAGCCCTAAAATATGGCTATGTTGCTGTAAAGTTTGAACCTGCCACAATGAGCGGTTGTCAGACGGGCGGTTTTTGCAGGGTTGCAAAAATAATAGCAATAATAAAAATTTTTCTAACTTTAACATTAGCAGGTCTCTCTATTGGATTCAGTAACTCCAGTATCAACCTAGGCTTAGGCTTAGCCTTCGCTAAAGCCAGCAAGACCAACTGACTATTTCCATGCAAAAATTTTGTCAATTATTCTGAACCAACAACAGATTGAATCACAACCAATTGAAAAGAATCTTATGCAATTTGGTAATGAATTTCGTCTTTTCTTCCTTCTCAAATAGAAGTTCTAGGACCTCAGTGCAATAGTCACAGCTGTTGATGATAAAATGATAAACTCGGAAACTTTCCCTTAATTTTTTCCAGATTCGGGGAGAAAAAAACTAAAGATTTTTTAAGCAATTCACGCAAATTTCTTTCAGTTAATTTTTTGTGCATAATTGGCAAACTGCTTCACTGATCAGTGAAAGTGCTTCGCAAATAGTGTTGGTAATTAAAATTTGAGTCATAGTTTGAGTTCCTGTATATCTATGCCTTAGCTGAATATTTATCTATATCTATACCTTAGCTAAATGTTTATCTATATCTATACTTCTGGTTAAAATATTTCTCCATATCTATACCTTAGCTGATTCATTATCTATATCTATACCCTAGCTAAATATTTATCTATATCTATGCTTCTGGTTAATTTATTGATCTATATCAATACCTTAGCTAAATATGTATCTATATCTATACTTCTCTTTTAAATATTTATCTATAACTATACCTTAGCTCAATATTTATCTATATCTATACCTTAGCTAAATATTTATCTATATCTATACTTCTGGTTAAAAAATTTATCTATAACTATACTTCTGTTTTAAATATTATCTATGCCCTGCTAAATTTTTTATCTAAGAAATAGATTTGGCTAATAGCTCAGGCTAATCTATTTTTCTAATAATTTATCTGTATAAATACCTTTGGCTAATAATTTGGAAAATATAAGATAATCTTTATAATTCTTGGGTTCATTGGGGCTATCTTCGAAGAAGTTACCCTTACCTTTTGAAGCTAGAATTGAATTAGATTCGACAGTTGAATTAGAGTTATGGATCGAAGCTAAAGCGGAATTAGACTTATCCTCTATGAATTTAGACTTAACAAATTCATTGATAGATTTTCTTCCATCTGCGAAGCAGGTTCCCTGATCAACAGAATAAACACAATAGGTAAAACTATATCTTTATGAAATCTTTTTATATGACCCTTTAACCCACTAAAGCTAATAATAGAAGAACAATATTCACACTTAACCTTAATTGAATTACAATCTTTACATATTGATTTCTTTTTATCAAAACATGTTATTTGTTTTATAACCTTACATTTATTACAAATTTCATTTATTATATCAAATTCGATTTCGTTACTAGTAAAACTATATTTGGGGATAGGTTTAGAGCTAGAACTGCAGATAGAACTAGGGATAGAACTAGAACTAGAATTAGAACTACAATTAGATCTAGAACTAAAATTAGAATTAGAAATAGAACTAGAGCTAGGGCTAGAGCTAGATCAAGAGTCGAAAGACTCAGGAAGCAGAACTAGAGTTGAAAATAGAACTAGAATTGGAAATAAAATTATAATTGGAAACTGAACTAGAATTGGAAATAGAAGTAGACTTAGAGCAGGAACTAGAACTGTTTTTTTTATGTGAACCGGCTCCACTGATACAAATTCCACTCAATGATTCATTCCCACATGCACACTCATTAATTTTATACATATGATCTGTTTTCAAATGAAAAGTTAAAGTAACAGGAGTTCCACATTTATAATTACACTCTAAATATTCTATAACCATTATTTATAACTGGCCAAAATTTCAATTAAAAATCTAGCATTATCTCTTGACCTGATAAACTTACTTAAATTTTCCTTACCAAGCGTATTAAGAGTATTATGTTTATATCTTTTAACTATAATTTGATCATTACTCATTCCGGCTTTATCTCCAACGGAATTTTTATTTTATCTCTAAATGTTTGATTATTTCTATTGAGGTTATTTAAATCATCTCTACCCTTTTTGTTTAAAGTACCAGTCTTTTTATTCAGATATTGATCTGTGAATTGAGTCAATCCTAGACTGGATTCATCCTTTCTCATCTGCAAAGCAGGTTCCCTGTTGGGTGAAATCATATCTGCCAAGCAGGTTCCCTGATCCATGAAGCTGGTTTCCCGACCTGTTAAGCAACTTTCTACATCCTCATCACCATGGTGTAACATGGACGGAGTCCCATAACCTTGACCGAATAAAGTACTTGTTCCATTTGACATAGTGCTTGAATGTGCTGCTACATTTGAAGCAGTGCTTACTGCTGTATCAAGTTTTATACAATTATATATCATAAAACATGTAGCTATAATTCCACTCACAGTCGATACTAGCCTTAGACCATCAGCTTTAACTGTTTCTTTTGTTAAAACATCATTCTGATTTTTAAAACCTTTTGAAAAAAAAAGTTTATTAAAGTAGAACTGATAATTGTCTATATTAATAGCATCTCTATCTGTAGCATTAATCATTAGTGGTTTCATTTACGCTAAGTTTATATATCTCATCAGTTTCTATTTTATCTTTTCAACTAAGAGCTTTCAAGTCTAGGAAACCAACTCTCGAGTCATATATCATAATTCTGATTCTATCAATAATAATAAAAGTTTTCTCTTTCTTATTATACTTAATTATACCATAACGAAGCTCATTAGCCGTTCGAGCTGTAAAATTATAGTAGCTACTTTTTAACTCATTAATTATTTCAAAGAACCTATGACCACATTTATATATTTCATTAAAATTTTTAAATATATCTGCCCTATTATAAGTTGTTATATAAATAGTATCACAACTCATTCTTGCCAAACTTTTTTTCTGAGCTGGTTTATGACACATTACAGTCATTTGAACATTATGATGTCTTCCTTCTGTAAAATGATAAGCAATATCCCCATTAATCTTATTACCCATGTCATCAAGAATAATTACACTGTATTTGAAGTTAGGCATAATTTTTGATATGATCACATTTATATCACACGTATTAAATTCAGCATAGGGCTTGCCAGTTTCTGGATTGATCTAATCTATTTCATCTTTACATACTATGATTTTGTATTTTTTATCTTGTTCCTGGTCGTAATCTTGCTCATGTTCCTGTTCCTCATCCTGATACAACTTCAAGTATTGCCTAACAAAATAAGACTTTCCCGTACCAGTACCACCATAAACAATAGTATGTAATGGTAACTTTTCATATTCAAATCTCACTAGGTTTCTATTTATAAACACGCCAAAATTTTCTTCTAGTCTTGTATATTTACTTGGTATTGAATGCTATACTATATAACAAAACAAAATTAGGAATATAAATATTATAATTGCACTACCGGTCTCCGTTTTTCATCATATAAAAATGCTCATCCTATCATTTGAGGAATTCAACAATAAATTTGGTATTGATATTAAAGCTATGAGTAAAATAAGAATAGAAGATATAGGTAAAGATATAAGTCTAACTCTAATTGAGATAGTATGAGAGATCAGAACCCGGATGGTGTGTGTGAACCGACGTCAACATTATTGTACATCTACATCGAACTGATGTTGCTCATTGGGTTTAGTTATAAGAAGAGAAGTTGGTCCTGTGTAGTACTTTGATAGATTTGTGTTGAAACTCCACCATTATTCCTAGAAGAATATGTTAATCTAGGCTCTAACGAAAGAATACAACAATATGATGACTCTTATTGTGGGGCTTATTGTTTATATAAGATCTATCTTATTGATAAAGGATTTAGAATTAAGAGTGCTCTCTATAATCTGATTAATCAAGTTAAATGCCTCGGGATGTATGATGAGTGTTTGTGGTTTGGGTTGTAAAGTTAAAGGTGAAGTTAACGTTGAAGTTGAAGATAGAGTTGGAGTTGATGTTAATTATAATGTCACTCAGGAAACGGACGGAGTCCGTGGCAAGCCAACCTGCTTGGAGGACCAGAGGCAGACTTTTTTCGCAGATGCTAATGCTAATGATAGTGTTAATGATAATGTCAACCAGGGAAACTGCTTGGAGGACTAAGGGCAAAGCCCTTTCGCAGATGCTAATGTCAATGGTAATGTTACTGCTAATTCCCATGCAAAAAGATAATGCAAATCAGGGAACCTGCTTGGAGGACCAAGGGCGACGCCCTTTCGCAGATGCTAATGCTAATGTCAGTGCTAATGCTAATGCTAATGCTAATCAACCTGCCTCGCAGATATCAATTTCAATCAGGGAACCCACTTGCCAGTTGATAGTTATGATCATGACATTGTTAAATATACAAAACTATTTGGCGAAAAAACCTCCAGCTCACAATAGTCATACCAACAATACATCGATCGAAAAAACTGGTTCGCGGATCAGGGCACCTGCTTGGGGAAGAGCGAGCCTTGTTTCGCCAACCAAGGGTGGACCCCCTTTGCAGGTCAGTGTTAATGGTAGTCTACAATCACGGCTAGATGATGATGATATTATTTTAAATGCCTCATTCCTAGAAAGCTTCAGATGTGTAATATCTGGTCCTAATGAAGGTGGAAAAACATTCTTATTAAAGAATCTATTTATAAGTAGTATACACTTTGATAGAATATACATCAATGGTCACACTGGTAATCTATAAGATGATTTAAAGTATGAAGACGTCGTGTTTATTAAGGAAATAAAAGAACTACCACCACCTAACAAACTACCTGAAAACTTAAAGAAACTCATGATTTTTGATGATGTTGAACCTAAAGAACCAATTACTAAAAAATATTTTTGTAGAGGTAGACATAATAATCATAATAGATATATCTTAATCAAAATCTATTCTCTCTGGATAGACGTGGTGTTAGAGAGAATTGCAATCTTCTTATTCTATTTGAACAAAGAGGTAATGTACTTAATCCATTAAGAAGAGACTTCCTTAATGAAGTTGATCTTGATTATTAAGATTTTGCTATTATAACTACTAAGTTATGGAGAGAGCCTTACAATTATCTTGTTTTTGATGTATCTAAAAATCGAAATATTAATGGTAAATTAAGAATTCATTGGTATAGGAAAGTTTTTTAGTTTAATTATTTATGATTAAGTCTATATCTAAGTCTAATTCTAAGTATAAGTATAAGCAAAAGTCTATGAGTATGTATAAGTATAAGTATAAGTCGAGGTCTAAATTTAAGTATAAGTCTATATTAATGACTATGACTAAATCTATATCAAATGTAAAGTAAAACTCAACTCATCACCATTGAAATCAATTGGTATTCCATGCTCATCTTTAATAAGAAATTCAATATATTCTATTCTAATTTTTGAAACATTTTGATATCAGATATTAGTTGGTATAATATTTATCAAGTAGCCTGGTGGTTCTGTTAGAGTAAAAGTATATATTATGTCTGTGTTATTACCCTTAGCTTTAACACCGGATATAACATTACAATCGATGTTAATATTACTAAAACTCATAATATCAATAATCTTTTGGAATGTATATTTACCTTGTTCAAACACTATTTTTCTAAATCCTAGTAAAGGGGTCATTCAGTTTTCTATATCAAAGTTAAGTGAACCCTGTTTTATTTCCAGTATACATTTCATTGTACTCTTATCAGGTTCTATTATAACATTGCCATTAGTTTCTTCTTTTATTAATTCTGCCATTTCAATCAAACTGATGCACCAAGTATAACAGCTAAAATACGGGACTTTGACCATGCTTCGCCTTGGGTATCATATAAAAATTGCTTATTCCTTCTATTCACAATAGACACTGAGTTATGAACAGATAATCGAATTAAACCTAATTTTGTTGAAATAAGTATAGGTTCACAGAAGTTAAATTTTTCTGTTGTCTTTATCATTCTAAAATTGAGTAAGTGTTCTTCTTTAGTTCTAGTTAGAGCTTCATGTATCGTTGTGTTTCATACAAGATTAAATTGTCGGTTATGTTTATTATTCAAATAACTTTATTAATATAACAAATAGTAGAACATGTATGATTAGGTAATCAGTTTTGCTACTTTGCGTAAATGAGAAACCACTTCGCGGATCAAAAATTTTTATTTTTCAAATAAAGCTATCGGTGAAACTGCTTCGCAGATAATTTTAGTTATTTTTATAACTTTAAATCTATCAATTTGTAACTTATAAAAAAGGACTTCAAATTGGATAAACCCTATGTTTATAATAACCATATACACAAAAGTAAGATTATAAAGTATAAAGCAAAAAATCTGGCAACAATGAATACGGTTAATACCAATATTAATATCAAACTCAATAGAGAAGAGAATCATCTAAATATACGTGATTCATATCTAGAGATAGAGATTGTTGTATCAGATAATGCTGGTGGTGTATTTGCTAATAATGCCAATATCCGATTAGTTAATTATGGTGTGATGGCATTATTTAGTTCAGTTAAGCTTGAAACAAGTGGCGATAGGACTATTGAATATATAGATCGTTGTCATCCTAATCTAATAATGTATAAGTTATTAATTAGTACAGATGATGAATATGAGAGCGGTTTTGTTAGAAATCAAGGTAATAGAGATAGTCAAATTAAAGGTGATCATGCTGCTGCAGAACGAGTCCATATGTATATGATGGTTAAGATGAGTGATCTATTTGGTTTTTTGAATGGCTAGGAAAGATTGTATATAGTTTAGGGTTTGAACTAATATTTAAAAAAATAATAATGATAGAGCTCTATTTAGAGTTAATGCAGGTGCTGATGCAGTAGCTAATGATGGTAATATAGATATTAGGGATATATCATTGTGTGTACCTAGTATTGATCCTAGTAATGGTAATAGAATTATTGAACAGAAAGGATTAAATAAAAAGAAAAATATTGATTTTGGTTATCATGAAAGAAAGACTTTTTATAAGAATGTACCCAATGCTACTCTCTTTTTATTTGATCTTGTTATGGAAGTTGGTATGGAAAGACCACGATATATAATAATTGGTTTGGAAAATAATAATGTTAATGAACAAACCCATGATGCATGTACATTTGATATATTGAATGTTACTGGATGTTATTTTAAGATTGGCAGTGAATTTTATCTTGAGGATAGAATGAATAATAAATATGGTACTAATAATTATAATGAGGCTTTTAAAGAGATTGTTAATTTTAATAAAGATTATAATGGATTACCTCAAAACATTAAATCATGTATAAATCATAGAACATTCAAAATTAGTTGCAGAATAAATGTATTTGATACTAGATATCAAAGTAATCATATAGGTCCACAACCAATACAACTTAATTTTAAATTTAGTGCTGCAGTTGCAGATGTTATATGTCATGCATTAGTTTTAACTAGAAAGGTTATTATTGTTAATAGTGATAGTAATAAGATGGTTGATATTATATCTTAGTTATATCTAATGATATAGTTATAGTTCTAGTTAATAATAATAGTATATTTATAGTCATTGTTAATCTTAGTTATAGTCATAGTTCTAAACTATCTCTGACTAGTCTTAACAAAGCATTTAGCATAAATAATATCTGATTTCTTTTTATTCTCTAGAGATGAGCCTCTAGCTTCAAGTTTAGTCTTAGGCTTGGTTTTAGCCTGACTCTTAGGTGACGAATTAACAACAAAACGATTATACTTTTCAACTTCCATTTCTTTATATATAAAAATGGGTAACCATAATAAGTTTAAAACTAATTCATTTTGTGTTGCTGGTAGACATTATAGTGGTACTAATAAAATAAGAGGGTCCATTATAGCTAAAGGAACTAAAATGTTCAGGGGTAATTTTACTAAATTTAAAAGAAACAAGTCAATGACTGTCAGTGATGCAACAATAGAAGCTGAGGGATTGAAAGATTTCTTTAGGAGTGTTGGTAAAGCAACGGTTAACTTTGGAAAGAAAGTTGCTATTAATCCAGTAAGAGCAATAGGAATAGCAAGTAAAATAGGAAGTGCGGCTGCAAGTAGAGGCGCATGAGGAGCCTTATCAGCCACACCTTATTTAATTAATTTTGCAACTACTGGTGAGCGTATAAAAGTAGTACAGAAAGATAGAGGGTTAAATTTAGGCACAAAGAAGAGATAGTTAATTATAGATATAGATATAGATGTAGATATAGATGTAGATACAGATATAGATATAGATATAGATATAGATATAGATATAGATATAGATATAGATATAGATATAGATATAGATAAAGATATAAATATAGATATAGATATAGATATAGATATAGATATAGATATAGATATAGATATAGATATAGATATAGATATAGATTTAGATATAGATATAGATATAGATATAGATATAGATATAGATATAGATATACATATAGATATAGATATAGATATAGATATAGATATAGATATAGATATAGATATAGATATAGATATAGATATAGATATAGATATAGATATAGATATAGATATAGATATAGATATAGATATAGATATAGATATAGATATAGATATAGATATAGATATAGATATAGATATAGATATAGATATAGATATAGATATAGATATAGATATAGATATAGATATAGATATAGATATAGATATAGATATAGATATAGATATAGATATAGATATAGATATAGATATAGATATAGATATAGATATAGATATAGATATAGATATAGATATAGATATAGATATAGATATAGATATAGATATAGATATAGATATAGATATAGATATAGATATTGATATAGATATAGATATAGATATAGATATAGATATAGATATAGATATAGATATAGATATAGATATAGATTTAGATATAGATATAGATATAGATATAGATATAGATATAGATATAGATATAGATATAGATATAGATATAGATATAGATATAGATATAGATGTAAATATAATACTAGATATAACTCCGTATCTAATACTGGATATAACTCCATATCTAATATAGATAGAGCTCTAATCTTAAGTATATATAATAATACTAATATTATTATTACTAAATACATTATTATAACTAGACACTAATAACTTCAGTTTAAAAAACACTCAGCTTGTTTTTCTTGTTCTTCTTATATTCTTCATATATCTTCACTAATTCATTGTTTTCATCATTATCTATTTTCGTTCATTATTTAGTATATAGCTTATTAAACTTGTCACTAAACTGGTTAATTAAAATATACATTTGCGGATATTTTATAATTTTGTTTCTCATTTTAGTATTTAATGTTTTTGATAATGAACCAAAAACAGTTGCTGCAGCGAAAGCTGTTGGTATAGAATAAGGTAATCCTATACCTGTTAATGCAACTGATGTTGATGTTGCAGTTGTTGTTGTTAAAGATAATAGTTTTTCTGTTATCTCAGCTACGTTAATATAATTTTTATATCTATTTAACTTCTTATTATTGTTATTAGTTTCCATTTCAAAATGATTTTCAAAATATTTTTTTTATGTTAATACTGGTTTTATATTTATTAATATCTAGGATTTTATCATTGATGTTTTGTTCTGAGAAAGAGGTGATATAAGGGTAAAGTAAGGGTGCACTGGGTTTAGTTTCTTTCATTTTAATTAACTAAAATAATTTGCCTTAGTCATAATCATTGTCATAGTCATTGTCATTGTCGCAACTATATAGTAATATAACTCTCAATCTCTTTCATTATATATTCTTGACTAAAATTATAATGCATCTCAAGTCTTACTTGTTCTCTGTTGTCTATTAGCTTACTTTCCAATAATATAGCTATTTTATATTGTACTATTGTTTTTTAATTCTTTATAAGGGCTTCATCAACAGCAGAATTAGTCTTTTTATTAATTTCATTAAATTTTCTAGACCAGTAGTGAACATATCATCTAGGTGAATGTTAGTAATATTCTGATTAAACTTATTATTATCAGTCTCTAGTTTTAATTGATTATACTTAGAGATGGTATCACTAGCAACTTTATTACAAAAGTTAACGATATTTTTAATTTCATTTGCTGATTTAATAAACTCATTATTTAGTTCATCATTAACTTGTATTTTGTTTAGTTGTAAGTTTTTAGTTGTTACTTTATCAAAGTCACCCTTTCTTAGTTATTTTTACTAAAAATATCTTTTTTTTTAGAAGAGGATAACAAGTTATTGTCACAATACTCTTTATTAATAACATCTTTTTCATCTATGGGAGGATGTACATATGTAATTTTATAGGTATCTTCCATGTCAATGTTATCACTATCTTTTAGGAATAACCCACGAGCCTTACTTAGTGTTAAGGTGTTTGTTGATGTTGATCCGAGAGGCGGGTTCCCCGATTGATGTTTCGCTTGGTTAAATCTGTTTCTTGTAATCTTTGTACTAGTTTACAGTAGGAACTGAATCTGCAAAGCAGGTTCCCTGATCTAAACCGTAGCTGACCGTAGGTCTATATTTAATGATTCCAAAACATTATTATTAGATACAAAATCGAACTCGGATTTTAATAATTCTTGTTTATAGTATTTAACTTCTATAATTTCACCATTAATTTATTCTATTCTATATATCATTCCTGACATAATCACCAATTTTCAGTTTTGGTTTTGCTTTGGTAGATTTAACAGTTTTTATAGATTTAATAGTTTTTATCCTTTTCGGGATTATTAGAATTATCAACGGGTGTCATATTAATTGCTGTTTGTTACTTATTATTATATGTTTCAACAGCGTCATTTAATATATTTACCCAATTCCCATCACCATTGATGAACATTGGTTTATTAATTAAGTGTAATAATTTTCTGTTAAATCTCTCTATGAACACAGCCTTTAAATCACTATAAATAGAATATAATTCGGTTTCATTTTGTTTTAGTGAAGACTGAAATGTTTTATTGTAAAACTCACTACCTCTGTCTACCCATAACTCTTCTGGTCTTCTATGTTCACCTAGTACTATTTTAAAGCCATTAGTTATCGATAAACCAGATTTACTCTTCAATGGAATAGCCCATGAATATTTAGTGAATATATCTATAACTGTTATATAAACTTATAATTATTATTGTCTTTACTTAGAGATGACTTATCGATCAAATCAGCTGACCATGTTTCATCTTTGTATAATGGTGTTATTGTATCTCTTTTGAACTTCGTTATTTGAGGACTGAATATTTCTTTAGCTAGGAATTGTTGTTTTGTTTTAATTGTGTCTTGTTGTTTCATTATGGATGTATTCATCTGCAAAGCAGGTTCCCTGATAGCTTAGCTCATTTACCATAATTGTAAACAAAATTGTCTAGTTGCTCTTGATTAATAATATTCATTGATAATAGTGGTTTAGGTTTATATAACAATTCATCATATAATCCATCATGCCCAGCTTTGGTTTCTAAAATAATTAAATCTAGTTTTTCTATTAAGTTATTTGGGTTCATTTTGCTAAGACCACCAGCTTCTATTTGTTTATCAGTCTCGTAATCAGTTTCTTCCTCTCCATCTTCTTCTTCTGCTGTCCCCTGCTCATAATCACTAGTATCACGTTGATATTTCTCATCTTCACTGGAGGTTGGTATTGATATAACCTGAGAAGTGGGTTCACCGATACTTGCAAACATTCTTCTTATAAGTTTTGATCTATTACTTTTAGTGTATACCCTTTGTTTATAACCAACATCCTTTGGGAAATGTTTTCTTTTGTTTTCGTCACCTTTTATATCTCTTTTTGTTACATATTTATTAGTAATGAACATAAGGAAGCCCTTAGAAAAATCACAGACTTTACCTTTCAATTTTATGCCATCGGGTACTAGAGATACATCAATACAATTTATTTTAAGTTTGCTTGAATTCGGATCAACTGATATTAATTCGAATTGTTTATTTGCTTGTTTACCCATTAGTAACAAAATATCAATCATATCGTTGTCTACAGCAAATGTTTAGCCTCTATCATCTTTTAATGTGAAGGGGGTAGCTTGCAATTCAAGAAAACCTCTTTGTTGTTCATTATTAGGATTTAATGCTTCCAACGTTTTATTTTGAATAGTTTGCATTATTTTATTACGGGCCTGCCATTATTCGCTATTCGTATTTAAAGTCTTAGTTAAAGGTTCAAATAACTGTTCTATTTCACCATAATATTCCTGTTGTATGAATTTTTCTTCTAATCTATTTCTTCTCTTTTGTTTTTATAGACTGTTTAATTCTATAAGTTTATCTAGCTAAGCCAATTTTTGTATATTGAAAAATTGATAACAAAACTTTCTTCAAAACAATATCGAAAAAAATAATTTTCATTATATAATCTAATAGCGGCTTCAATTAACTCTCTATCATCATTAACGGTTAGTTCTAGAATATTTTTAGTTAGTTGGTCTTGGTCTATATCTAACGAAGCAGCATTAATTTTATTTACTAGATCTCTTTTGAATAGATATAGATTCTCATCATGGGGATAGCTTTTAATATTATTTATATAAAACCTTTTATCATCAAATGTGTTTGGACTGATCTTACTTGTTTTTGTTGTTGTCATGTTATCACCAACTTTTTGTATTCTACATTCATCTACAGCTCTCTGCGTGTTATACATTAAAGCATTATAATACTGTTCGGGTTTAGCATTGCTACAATTCTTTATTCCTTTCTCTTTAGTTTTATTTGGGTAATCTTTAAAGCTATATGTCTGGTGACAGGGCTATAAACTCTTCAATTATTCTACTTCCCAATTCATGTTTGAATTTACTTGGAGTTTTATTATTAGTTTTGAATGGTGGTTCTCGATTGGACCATATGTTCATTGTCGACATTACCTTCAGTAATACTTTTTACGAAACTATCAGTATAAATATAATGGACTTGCAGATCTTTGAGAGATGGTTGAAGAATATTATAGAATACATCATACATGTGTAATTTACTTAATTCTAATATAGAAACGCCTGCATATACTGGAGAACCATATTCTATTTTTTCTTTATATATTCAATTTGGCTATAATCCTTATATCTAGTTCTACCCTTAAATGTTGCTTTACTATTACTTTTTTAAAATCTTTTCTTCATCGTGTAAAAACTTAAGTTGAGGCAGTATAGAGGATTCATGCACATTCTTCCATATAGTGAGTTGTTCATTAATTTCCTTACATCCTTTTCCGCTTCAGTTTTAGCTATTGCTGTTTATTAGTATTGTTTTGAATATATTCTCTACATATTTAATCATGTTTAAATTTAAATACTCTATGAATTTTAGTTACTTTTACACCCATATTAACATAGAACTTTAACATCATTTAATGGACCATATATTCTGTTTTGTTGTTTTGATCTAAGCTAAATTTCTCTGTCCTTGCCCTACCATTCTCTCTTTCTCTATAGCCTAATTCATTGTCAATTATCTTTCTTTTATTGGGCATTGATGCTAGTTGCTCTGTTCTATTTTTACAAATATTAGTATAATTAATATCACAAACTATATAGTAACCATGATAACTATCATCTCGAGTATTTAATATAGTATATAGAGAAATAGTAGTAATGTACTCGAAATCCTTACAGGGTAACTTTTGCATGATTGCATAGCCGTATAGGTTGTTGCATCTATTAACGATATGGAACTGTTATTATTGTTATTACTATTATTATTGTTATTACTATTGCTATTGTTATTGCTATTGCCAATGTTATTACTATTGCCAATGTTAATACTATCCGCGAAGCGGCTTTGCCGATTAATATATCTATCACCAAATAAACCACATGTGCCACCTCTCTTTGCTCCAACAAAATTATCTAGCATTTGTTTATCTTGAAATGTATCTAATGTAACGCCGCATAATATTAAAAAACAATCAGAACTATATTTCGGGAGACTAACATAATTAGCATAGCTAGGAATTTATAACTATCTAAGAATTTAAGACAACCATAACTAAGCATTTAGACTTAGCAGCAGCTAGTGGTATGTTATCTAATTTTCTTTTATCATGACTATGTTTAAACAGTTCACTATATAGCAGATTGAAATCACTAACCGGAGCGAGCCATTGTGGAATGTTACAGAAATGAAGTTTTGTTTTTTGATTCTCAGATTACATATTTTATATGCTGGTCCTAGCTAGCAAGTCTTTTGATGCAATCAAGAACGAAGTAGTTTTTAAAATTACTTTGCCAGATGTAACCGACACTTCTTGGTATGTGTTCAGCTATTACATATTTATGGGTTTTAGTTGTGACATCCACAACACAACATTCTCTATCAGCGGTTATAATATTTTTTTATTCTGACATTTATGTTCAATTAAAAAATAATTTTCTTCCTATTAGGACAAACAATCTCTGGTGTGAAAGAGTGAATACATTTGTATTTTATTAAACCAATCTGTGCATCTATCACAGTAATGGAGTTTATAATTCATTTTATTTGGTCGATCTAACAAGGTTTCTATTGTCTTAATTAGAGCGCAGTGGTTCCCCCAGACTAATATCCTGACATTTTTTCTGTCTTTATCAAAATCATCCACCGGTTTAAACAATTCTACTTTGCCCTCACCACGATGAGTGTATACCCAAATATCAAAACTGTACAATTTCTGTATTCTTATTATATAATCAAAATCATCTTCATTTTGTTGTCGTGCTTCAATTAGATTATCTACTTAGTTACCCTCACTTGTTGCATGGTCCATAGCGGCATTTAGCCAAGCAGTAACAGTTAATTATGAGCAGTTGTATTTGGAGTTGCGTATTTTTAATATTGATTTAGAGTTTTTGAGATCGGGAGGTAAATCTATATAACTACCGATAGATGCGTTTGTCGGTTCAACATTTATCTGAATACTTCTTAATCCAAGAAACTCAAGGCCATAACCATAACCCTCATACATTTCCTTTTCAAAATCTAACCATTGATTGAAGTCTCCATATCATATATTGCATTATTAATAATATAGTCAGTCTTGAAGAATATTTAAGTAGTTTTAATTTCTTCTTTGGTTCTCTTCTTGTACTCACACTCATTTGTGATCTTATATTTAAAACTCGTAACTTTTCTAAATTGATAACAATTTTTAATTTCTTCTAAAGAGTTATTAATGGCGTCATCTATACCTTCAATGTAATTTCCAGCTTTATCAGTAATATAGAATTCTTTCATGTTCTGGCTAGAGTTTATATCAAAGTATTCTCTGTTTTCTAGATAGTTGCAATTATGAATATATGAGTGAGTAGTTAGAGTAATAGTTAATTCCAAAATCTGCTTGACATTCTTTACATTCAAACTTAAATCCAGAGTAGATACTATCTTCAGTTTTAGTTTTAGGTTTAGTCATGGGTTTACTTTAATAATATCTTTAGTGTTATCTTTAGTTTTGGGATAGATAAAGTCTTAATCCGATTCATACATTCTCTCTTCAGTCTTAGCTCCACCTTCATCAGAACCAAACATTTTCTCTAACAATTCTTTATGTTTAGAATCGTATGATTGATGCCTGTAAAAACCCTTCTTTGTTTCAAAGGATAAATTACAGATGTCGCAGAAGTTCACATTACTGTTAGTTGAGTGAGACAAGGTGTATTTTATAAGGGAAAATTTTGGAAAAAATAATTTTTCGAAATGAAAAATGAAAAGGGATAGGTGTAAAAATAAGCATCGGAAAGAATGTTGTAATGATTGGAAACAATTAGAATAGTCTTGTTATATATGCAAGGATATAGTTAAGGTAAAAGATTATATTAAACATTTAGAAGAACATTATGTTAATCCAAATCAATATCTAGAGTGTAATATGTGTAAAGTTTGTAAGCATTTTTCTTTCTTTGGGTTTAGAAATGGAAGATGCAGATTGTGCATCTATCCTAAAAAGAAATAGATTCACCCATACTAGAAATCAGCTCAGAGAGCATGTTTATAAATATATTAATACTGTGGCCAGTTCTCCCTGATTAGATTTAAATTAGGCTCAAAGCAAAAGTGGAGTTATTTATATAAAAATACTAGCAAAATTGTGGGTGAGCGGGTTTGCGGGTTTAAAGCTTAATTTTGATTTGTTTTTTCGTTTGTGTATATAGTAGTGGAAAAAACAGGGGTTCCAGTTACCAGTACAATTTGGCTCATTTTCCCGAATGCGGCTAGCATGAGGGGGATGAGACAAATTGGGCTGGTGGCTGGAACCCCTGTTTTTCCACTAATAAAACATAACGATACAGCAACCTAATTAAAGCCTGGTGTACTTATATTAAGTCAAGAAAGCAATATGTTTTCATGGAACAAGAAAAGTCACTTGACCGGTCAAGCACCCACATTTCAGCTTGTCGAGATAACGTCATTTAATTATCAAGTTTGTTCTTTCTTGCACTGCAACCTATGATGTGGGATCTTTTCGCGGCAGCAGTACACAACTCCCGCCGCAAAGTTGTCCTTTCGTTCTCGTTAGCTTGTAATAATTCTAAGTCTATTCTTTTAAAGTGTTATAGTTATTGGCTGCTTGTGAAAGTTGTTGTGACCTTCCGTTCTTTTCTTGCTTAATTGTTTAACAATTTAGGCATCAAGTTTTTATTCAGTCAAAATGGGATCATAAATGAAGAACTTGACTACTTTTTAATAATTAAAACAAAGGGAGCATTTTTGATCTCAACCCAGGTTTTTCTTACAGAAATTAAAAATTTTCCTTAACAACTGTTGAAAAAACTGGCTAATAGTTTTCTTACCTTCCAAATTACCATAAATTTTAGTAATAAAAGATGCGGTTGAAGAATAAACAAGAGATAAGTAAAACACTTGGAGAAACATCACTTAAATTTTTCTTCAAAAGAAAAGTTATTAAAGCACGCAGCTAGGGCCTTTTAATTGTAATTCTTCTGCCGCAGAAATTGAGGTCAACCGCAGTAACTTAGGTTTCTTTGAAAGTTGCGGACTTTGTTGTTTTCGCCTGTTGAAAGTTTTTTTTATAAATGGCGAAAATTGAGTTTTTCAAAACTATGTGAAGCAAAGTTGAATTGAGCTCTCATTTGCAACGTGATGGCGTGCTTTGTTTTAAAAACTGTTAATTTATTTGTTCTCAATCTAAAGTCTTTGTAGATAAAAAGAGTCTAGTACAACGCCGTTTGTATAAATTCAGAAGTAGGTGTTTTGAAAATTGGAACCAGGATGCAACATAGTACACAGATCTAACAATTTTCATTTACAATTAATTGCCTCGGATTTATCAATTTCCAAGCTGAGATTTATTTTAGATACCGGAAATCAGTTCATTAAAAAGTTTTTGCAAATTTTAAAATTTAAATGCGCTAGCAACTGCATAATCTTCCAAAATAGTTCAGACAAAATTTAAAAAACAACGCATATCCGGGTCACCTATCTTACAATTTTCATGGGCTTCGTACTAATTCAAATATGATAATTAGTAATCATACTGGGTTATATCTGATTTGTATGATTTCTTGGTAGCCATAAAAGATTCATAAAACAAAAGACTTTACTCTCAGCAGGTTTCAATCGTTATGCTCCAAGATACGGAAGAAATCAGTCTACGACGCAAATTTTCCTTCATTTTAATCATAGTAGGATACATATAATTTGTTTGATTTCTTAGAACTCAAAAAAGATCAAACAGAGAGTTTTAAATATTGCAACTGATTGAAGAAACCAGCAGTTTCAGGAGGGTCTAGTTAAGATTTATGAATGGTTCATTTATGATTTCTTAGATTTAAGGCTTGATTTATTTTTGAAATTATGGATCTCATTCACGAACATTGTAAGATGTCTTTGGTTTCATCATTGGTTTCTTTGGTTTTCACACTCGGATTGCGTAATACAGAAACGAGTATGGTCTGTATGAGATCATTTATGCTCTAATTTTTGTCAGTTTCCTTATTTGTAATGCCAAAGTCTGTGTACATTCTTTGATTGCGACGTTTTTGAGTTCCTCCCATTTTTCGGTGCCTCAAGAATATGTGCCGTATAAAGAGAATTGATTTAATAAGTAAAAAAGCCATTTTGTAAGACTCTTCAAAAAAAAGTGTATCCTGTAAGATTACTGCAGGAAAAAGTTTATCATGCAGGTTTCCTCAAAGAAAAGTTTATCTTGTAAGATTCGTCAACGAAAACATTGTCTTTTAACTCTTGCAGGAAAAATTATCCTTAAAAAATTCCTGCAAGAAACAGTTTATGTTGCTAGATCTTGCAAGATATTTTTTTCGGCTAGGGTATCTTTGACTGTTCAATTCACTGAGAACGCGCGGCGAAGTACATCAACCTGCTCTGCACTTTTTGCTATCGTTTTCCATCCCAGGTTGAGATTGCAGACCAATATGACCGCTGATCAAACCATTCTTCCATATTCCATCCTATTAGAAGATCTTGATTAATATTTGCCGCAGCTAATTGCTAACCTAAAGTTATAATATTGCGAAACATATTAATTAGTAGTTCGCACACTTATTAAATAGTTCCTATGTGCAAACTATCTATTTCAAATCTTTTCAGATAAGGAAGAATAAACCAAATCGACAAAACGCCGGCTCGAGTGTTGGTTACTTATAGATTTATTGACAATCCCCGTCACTTAGTAGCTCAGACGGTCGAAGACAACAGATGCGTTCACAAGTCTTGATAGTCAAGTACGAGAAAAGATATAATTGCTGACTCCAAAATGAAGCTCCTGGCTTTTCCGAATCTTAACTTCCTATCGTTTCCTAACGCGAAGATTCAACACCTGCCCGACTACATCCAAACGAAAGGCCAGTCCGATTAAAAAATGTTTATTAGAGGAAATAATCTTTAACGCTTCCTTGTCTTTAACTGAAGAATATGTTGAAGTCGCTGACGAACTGAAAGAATTGTCAAACAAACTTGTACTGCTTGCAAAAAAGGTATGCGATCTCGGAACACCCCACCAAGGTGATACTGCAATCATCAAGAAAAGAGCAAAAACCCCCAATATTCTCCAGCAAGGAGTATCAAATAGAAATCAGTGGGACTTCAGAGGAGTAAGTAAGGAGATCTATTGCACCGACTATCATCTCAGTAACGGTGAAATTCACCTTAGCTCATTACGACGCAGAGGTTTACCCCAAAATTTCCGCCTTAGTAAAATTGTCTCAAAAATTAGATACATACAATGAACAAAATTAGGAGACATCCTTTGTATCTTACTTTTCTCAAGGTCGGGGATCCGCCAATTTTGCGGAACAAAAGAACATTCGGAACGAAAAGTAGGTTACAAGTCTTGTAGCACGTTTCCGCTCAATTTAGGTATCTTTTATTCGCGCAGCTTAGTAAAGATTTAATTCAAGCTTTCAAAGCTTTGAAGTGTTTTATATACATGCAACCACAGAAACTGTTTTTTCCAAAAAATCGCTTGCACATTACGGGCTTTGTATTTCAATGTGGGACTTGCCGATTTGAATAATTAGTAACAAAATAGTACTATTAAGTAGTAATAAGTACAATAAAGAGTAATAAAGTAGCAATAAAGTACTAGTAATAAATAAATTTCAACAAAGTAAAAATTTTATTAACAAAAGCATTTGAATAAGAAAAAAAAATTGCTTGAAAAGTAGAATCCTGACCTGCGAAAGTTGGTCCGAAACATGCATCAAAGTCTCATTTAGTTACATTTCTGATGGGAAGCCTTGAAAAACCGAACGGTTTACAAAAACAAAGTTTGTTTCTTTTCTTTTTTCTTGGTTGACCTAATCAGTTTCCTTAATTGCGTTAACTTTTTGTTTTCAGACAAAACAGAAGTGAGACTTTAAACTTCTCTTGTTTCGACAAAATTCTGTTAGTTTTCAATAATTAGACACATCACCAACTTGTATTCCAATTAACTGGAGGCTCATGATTTTGTTTCGATTTCAAGTGCCCTTTTCAGGTACCTCTTAAGTTCTTTTTCAAGGCCTAAATTCTTTTCTTGCAAGATCTTGAAAGATTCTCGCGAAAAACTTTAACTTGCAAGATCTTGCATAAAAAACATAAATACAGATTTTTCAAGAAAAAAATTATCTTGCAATATTTTTGCAAAGCGTTAAACAACGTTAAAAAAGCTGAAATCCAAAAATTCTATCTAAAACAGGAAGAAAATTTCAATAGAATGCAAGAGTTGACACCTATGACAGGTGAATCAACTAATTTTTGAAGAGATGAATAAGTATATTACAGGGTAGTGAACCTTCTGTGCCAGGAAACCCTCTTAGTCAAGAAACGCTGAAAAATCAAGAAATCAGAAAATTAACAGATCAGAAGAAAAAATAGTTTTGAGAAACTGTTTCCTGATGCCCTTTATTAAAAAGGTTCTGATGTTTTATTTTGTCAGTTTCCTTATTTGTAATGCCAAAGTATGTGTACATTCTTATATTGCGACGTTTTTGAGTTCCTCCCATTTTTCGGTGCCTCAAGAATATGTGCCGTATAAAGAGAATTGATTTAATAAGTAAAAAGGCCATTTTGTAAGACTCTTCAAAAAGAAAGTGTATCCTGTAAGATTACTGCAAGAAAAAGGTTATCAAGCAGGTTTCCTCAAAGAAAAGTTTATCTTGTAAGATTCGTCAACGAAAAAATTGTCTTTTAAGAGTCTTGCAGGAAAAATTATATCTTGCAAAATTCCTGCAAGAAACAGTTTATGTTGCAAGATCTTGCAAGATAATTTTTTTTTCGGTTAGGGTATCTTTGATTCTCTTCAATTCACTGAGAACGCGCGACGGAGTACATCAACCTGCTTTGCAATTCTTGCTATTGTTTTCATCCCAGGTTGAGATTGCTGACCAATATGACCACTGATCAAACCGTTCTTCCATATTCCATCCTATTACAAGATCTTGATCAACATTTGCCGCAGTTAAGTGTGTATCGTGATAATTGCTAACCTAAACTAATAATATTGCGAAACATATTAGTTCCCACACTTATTAAATAGTTCCTATGTGCAAACTATCTATTTCAAATCTTTTCAGATAAGGAAGAATCAACCAAATCGACAAAACGCCGGCTCCAGTGTTGGTTACTTAGATTTATTGTCAATCCCCGTCACTTCGTAGCTCAGACGGTCGAAGACAACAGATGCTTTATCACAAGTCTTGATAGTCAAGTACGAGAAAAGATATATTTGCTGACTCCAAAATGAAGCTCCTGGCTTTTCCGAATCTTAACTTCCTATCGTTTCCTAACGCGAAGATTCAATACCTGTCCGACTACATCCATACGAAAGGCCAGTACGATAAAAAATGTTTATTAGTGGAAATAATCTTTAACGCTTCCTTGTCTTTAACACTATCATCTCAGTAACGGTGAAATTCACCTTAGCTGAGTTGAGCTCGGAGGCGTTTGCTCGATCCTAAAGAACAAAAGTTTGCGAAATAATTTCTCAAGTTCGGTCACCTAGAAAGGCCATCTCAGCAAATACGACTGCCAGAACGTGTTCAATTAAGGGTGCTGTAAGGACTGGCCCTAACACCGGTTCCAGTGTTGGATTCAAAATTTAAATCTTTTTCAATCTTCCTTTTTGATGAGCGTTAAATTAGACTTTCTTTGCCATTGAAATAAACCAACGGTACCAATATTGGTTCCATAGGTCCTATTCCCAAAAATTTGAAAATCTCGTTTAGCCAAATGTACGAGTTTTAGTGACACAGTCTAACACAATCTGCTAATTGTCAAAAAACTGCCAGCCTCAGTGTTATTTTCATCGGTTTCGTTATTAACAGTAACTTACCTAAAACGATAGAACAGAAAATAGTTAGCTCCTCTAAAACCAAAAAGAAATGGACAGAAAGACCCAAAACATTGACAAAAAGTCAGTCTTCCGAGTTTCTCAAGAGAACCTCCTAGCTATCTTTGGTGCGTCTGGCCTACAATGGAACTGCAATGCTTGTGTGCGACAAAACAAACTCAATTTAGTTCTAGAATTGATAAAAAAAACCAACCCAAGCGACAAAAAACGGTGAAAACAAAAACCGAAATGGAAACAAATATAAAAGAAACAGTTAATTATAAGTTTTTTGACCTTGAAAATAAGTTGACAGAAAATGAAACAAAAAATAGGAAAAAATGCCAATTCTGGGTGTCAAACCACAGAATGCCTAAAAAAAGAGCTTGTAAATAAAGGTCCGGGTTTAAATGAAAGCAATGGTTTCAATGTTTTCCCCAGAGCAAAATATTACAAAAGCATTCACAAGATGTGCTAACATACCAGAAGCTGAACTGCAACGCACCTGACTGCTGCAGGAAAAAGACCTTACAGAATAGACAAAACCGATTAATTTGAGCAACTATGCCCAGCATATTATTTCTGTTGATGTTGTTGGGGATTTACAGCTGTGCTGAAGGGTCTAAAGTCCCCGTCATCAAATTAAAATAATGTCCAATAGTTTCTACAGTTTTGACAATCGCAGAACAATTGCGAAGTGCAAATATTTCACTCAGAAAATTTCTTCTCAAAAAAATTCCAGTGTACGTTATATTCGGTTTTTCAGTCCAGATGGTTCCCTTAAGTTTATTAAATTTTTAGGCGGTTTGAAATTCAACAGGTTTTAAAGGTGAATTCGCTGCGCGCTTTCTCTGTTCGAGTTTTCGTCATTTTGAAAATTTCGTTGTTCCTTGTTTCTTTCGTATGTACTTCTGGTAGCTCGATGCCGCTTTTCTCTCCATTCAAAGCTTTTGAAACCAGCAATAGATCGTTAAGCTGGATAAACATTGGTAATGGCAATATGTTTAAAAGTCGAAGCTGGCTTTTGTATTCTGTATCTTTACCACCTGTTATCCATTTGACTACCTTTTTTCGAAACTTTTCCAGAACTTGAATTTCAGTTCGTTCTTCTTGCAGTCAAGCACGTGAAACCATACAGCAATATCGGCAAAATTAAGGACTTATATAATCCCAATTTCACAAACGTGTTTACTTGAGTTGGAACATTTCGCTTAAGCATGTACGGAACTTTATTTGCTTTCTTCATTCTTTCTTCAATATGGTGTTTCCACGATGCATCAGCCGCCACGTGACTACAAAATTCTTTGACAGTCGTGGATTTTGCCAAACCTTTTCCCATCAATTTGTTCTGTTGGTCTCTACCTCTGAAGTTCAGATACGCACACTTGTCTACTGTCTGCTCCGTTTTATTTTGAACTATCCAGTTCTCAGTCCCATGTAGATCATCTTGGACTTCCCAGTAGCTTCTTTGTACAGCCAAAATTTAAAGATAATCAGCGAAGATAAAGGGCTCAGAAAACCAGGACATCTGGAACATCGTTAATAAATATACAGAACAGTATAGTGCCTAGGAGTGACCCCTGTGGTACCCCGCTTGCTATATCGAGTATCTTTGAACTGGTATTGTCCACAGGCACATATTGTCGTCGATCACTCAAGTAGTCGATTAAAATTTCGAGCAAACATCCTCCAACTCCAATGTCAATCAATTTTTGAATTAACTCATAATGTGGTACTTTGTCAAAATCTTTTGAGAAGTCAGTTTAGAAATAAATAATATCTGATTGAGGGTCGTGATCAAGAGCTTCATATATTCTTTTGAGAAACAGAAGCATATTTGTTGGCACAGATCTTCTCCTTACAAAACCATGTTGTCTCTTAGTTAGGAACTTTTGAAAATGATTGTACAAGGCAATGTATGTACATTTTTCCAGAATCTTGCTATCAATGTTCAACAGTGAGACAGGCCGGTAATTTTCAACTTTCTTCGGTCTCCTTTTTTGAAAATTGGTGGTATGGCAGCAACTTTCCAGCTGTCGGGTATTTTCCGCAGCCTCTTTATATTCCTATGGACAGAATGCTTGATGTTGCAGAGATTCTTGCTCGTCTTTTCGTAAAAAACCGGAGGTGTACCGTTCGGGCCTCCGGATTTTGTGGCATCAATATCATTCATTATATTTCTGATTGTATTCTTCGAGATGTCAAAAATTGTATGCGAGGGTTTCTGTACTTTGAAATCTTTCAAATTGAAATTAGTTTTTGGGGAGAACAGGGAGCGAAAAAATTGATTTAACATATTTACTTGTTCGCATCGAAGTGAACTTTGCTTGGCATCATTCATCAAAACTTTGGGCAGGCAGGCAGATTTGTTAAGGCTTTTCAGATGTTTAAAAGTTCTGCCTGTATTTCTCGATCCCAGTAAATTTTCTTGGTACACAACTCTGTCTTCTTCAGCTGCATCAGTGACTTGGTTTTCCCGTTTTAGAACCAACTGTTTTCGGTAAGATGTTGGTTCATTCTCCAATAAAGGTTTCTTTGTCTTCAGCTTATTAATCAAATTTGAAGTACCGCAGGAAATCCAAGGTGGCAGTGATTGTCTATGCCTTGTTCTTTTCGAGAGCTTCAAATCAAAAATTCCGTCAAGATACCTTGTGAATTTTTCGCTCATTTTGTTGATGTTGTTGTAACAAATTGACTGGAAAAGTTTTTCAACAAGATGCTCGTTTCTAGCGTCATATTCAGCATTCCCAAAACTTTTAAAGTTCTGTATAAATGGTTTTGTTTCAGCAACTGGGTTTTCTAAGGATAGACGAATGGCTTCATGGTCAGTTAGATTATAGATAGATGGAAAAGATTTGTCTAATTCAGCGAATAGATGACAATTTTGATAGAAGGAAGTATCCAAGATGTTGTTTCCACATGTCGGGAAGCCGATAATTTTGCGAAACAATTTTTCTTCAAAGATTTTGATGACTTTGTCTTAAGTCTCGTTGGGACTATACAGTGTCTTCCAGTTTGCTTCTGGAAAATTAAGGTCACCACAGATGACAATTGGTTTGTTTTTTGGAATTTTTTTTCAGGAGCAATTGGAAATCCTCTATCGTGTATCGATATGAGCTTGATATGGGTGGATTGAAAAACGCATATAAAAATACTTGAGTGTCATTCAAAGTAATTTTACTCGCTACATATCAGTTGGGTAGAGTGGAATTTATTTTTCGCGATATCAGAGTACTTTTCACAGCAATGAGGGTACCTCCATGCGCATTTCGATCTCCAATTGTGGCCCGATCACTTCTATAAATATTGTAATTGTTAAGAAAGAGTTCGGAGTCACGAATGTTATCGTTCAAACAGGTTTCGCAAATACATAGAACAGTTTAATCTGAGTTAATTACTGCATTTATGAATTTTGATCTTCTTTCGATATTTACTAAGCTTCTTGTATTTTGTTGGAGGATATGGAGAAAGCCTCTATGTCAGTGGGCATTCTGTACATCCAACTGCACTTTGACCCCATCATTGTTAATTTCAAGATTTCGAATTTTCAGTTTCTCCTTAGATACACCTCAGTCAAGCAGCTCCCTTCGTTTTTTTAACATTTGATTTTCTTTCAGTGCGTCATCCTTCATCAACGCTGGCTGCATGTTAATGTTTCTTTCGACCAAATTACTTCTGAAATCTCGATTTTTTGCAAGAGTGATTCTTGTTTCGTGTTCATTTGCAAAGGTTAAAAATACCGCCCTTGGCTTTTTTCTATCATTTCGAAATTTTTCAAGTCTTTGTATTTGCGTGATATGTGCATTCGCACCTATCGAATTGAGCAGATCGTTAACTTCATCGTTTGTTGGGACAAGATTTTCCTCTTTCGTTTCATTAGAATCCTCAGGTAACCCTTGTATTCTTATACATTTTTTGATATTGTGACTTTTCGAGTTTTCATCAGTTTTAACTCCTTCAGGTTTTCTTGTTGTAGTTACAACAGCTACGACAGCAGCATATGTTTTTTCAACTTTGTCACACGTCTTTTTCGTAGCATTCCCAAATTTCCCATCCACTAAATCCGTTAGTCGCCTTTCCATATTCTTCAGTTGTTCCCCCACATCCAAGCTATCGATTTTTTCAGCAACTTTTGCCGGGATTCGACAACGAATAAAGTTATCCCTTTCATTTTGTTCAGCAAAATTATTGCAGAGTAGCACTGCCTTCATACCAAGCTCCTTAATGCCAGTAATTGCAGCTGGAGAAAGAGCTGTACATTCAAGAGTCAGATGCATGTTACAATTACATGCCACACAAGTATAACTCTTTTCGTTTGCGTTAACGTCCATCTTGCAAGTTTTACAATTTTCCCCATTTCGTGTTATTTTTTTTTCTGAGCAAAATCACGGAACTTAATCGCTAGGACTTTCTCAAAAAATAATTTTAACGACTGGTATTTCAGGTTAAAAGTTCTGATACGGAACAAGGAACTTAATCGCTGGGAACTTCGCAGAACTTGAACTGACCTCAAAGTTGATTATTTGTTGGCGGAGTTTTTCTTTTGTTGTTTTTGGGGTTTACTATTCTTCTTTTTGCAAATTCGCTTCAAATCACCGTTGTCTTGTACTATTAAGAAGAGCGTTTTCAATTCGAGAGATGGATCCAAGTGAAGCTTGCTGTACTTTTTCAACACTTTCTTATCCTTTTGTTTTCGGCGAGATAAAAGATTCTTGACAATGTGCAACACTGGTACCTCAGTTTTTTCCAATTTGTTGTAGACGTCAGGAGCGCCTTCTCTGACACAATAAACAATTCCAACTATATCAACCTTTCGCTGTAGACGTTCGATTTCAACTTTTATTTGATCACCGTTGAGGGGTGTTCTATTATCGTTTTTCGGGCTTGTTACCGTGTTTGTGATAATATCGTGCCCCAATACAATTTTGGTATTATTTTCAACGTATCGCAATCGATTTTGAACTATATTGTACTTATCTTTAGCGTTTGGCTGTAGAATGTTTTCCGGTTTCGAGATGACCTTCCCTTTGAGTCGTCTAAGAATGTTATCCCACTTCTCCAGAGAATGATGTTATGAGCTAACTCCAACAATCAACATTACAAAAGGGCAACCACGGTTACACTGACATTCAATTATATCTGAAACTATTTAATAAGACTCGTGTGCGCATCACTGAACAAAAGCTCAAGGAAACTAAATATCTCTTTGAACTAGAAGGACTAAAAGACAGAATCTGAAAATCGATCACCCTATGTCACCAAAAGTAGGACAACATCTGGCAGAAACTGACGCAAACATGACAACCAACTTACAAAACACAAAAAACTGACAATCCTAAAATTCACTAATTACTGTTTTTTGCCCAGACCAGACGCATTGATTTTGAAATTCTATAATACCATTTGACTTCAAAGTCGTCTGCTTTAGTCAAACTCGGGCGTCAGGGGTCCTAAATAAAGCCCTTTTTCTAAGTAACGATAACTTCTTCAGAATTAACCAAACTGAAAACAAAATTGTAAGAAAACCTGGCCGAGTACCCCTAGCAACTAAGAGAAGACTTAAAGCCAAATTTCCGAGCAAATTTTATTCAGGTGACAAACTCTAAATAATCCAGTTATTTCAACCAGGCTGGAAATAAATGAGTTCGTCTTCAGATTTTGGAAATCAGTGAGTCAGGTAATTCGTCCACAAAAAATACGAACAAATGTTAAACTTGGAATAATTCTTAAGCGACAAAAACAAGTAGATGGGTATTCTAAAAATGAATGATTGCTGTGGATAAATTCGAACATAGGAACAAAAAACACGAATAAAAATGCATTAGGCCACAGAATTAATCAGACCATCTTGCTGACTCAATTATCATTACTTTAAAAACATCTGCTTAAACCCACCCCCTCAGCAGCTTTTGCCGGGGTTCGACAACGAATAAAGTTATCCCTTTCATTTTGTTCAGCACAATTATTGCCTTCATAGCAAGCTCTTTAATGCCAGTAATTGCAGCTGGAGAAAGAGCTGTACCTTCAGGAGTCAGATGCATATTACAATTACATGCCACATAAGTATAACTCTTTTCGTTTGAGTTAACGTCCTTCTTGCAAGTTTTACAATTTTCCCCATTTCGTGTTATATTATTTTCTGAGCAAAACCAAGGAACTTAATCGCTAGGAACTTCTCAAAAAAAAAATTTAACGACTGGTACTTCAGGTTAAAAGTCGAAAAGAGAAAATCATTCAATTGGGAAATGAAAATCTCAAATCAGTCAATCTGACCAGAAGATCTGCCAAACTGGAATTTTTGTGCACATCATTTCATTAACTATCGAAATAACTTCGAAAAAGAGAAAAATCTAAACCATTCCTTAGTTAAATGGAGATCAGCAAAAACTTCAACCGTTCCACCAAGCTTTCCAGAGCTTCTCCAATACAATGTTCGAAGAATTATGACCGTTCCTACCTCTGCGGATCAAAATTTAATTAATTTGTTTTCATCGAGGAATATGTTGTCAAATTTGTGAAAAACTTAAAAACTAACGACGCAAATGTTATGGAAGGAATCAATAAAATTTTTGCAAAAAATTGGCGGAAACAACCCTTAGCAAATCCTTGAACCTCTTATCTTTATCTATAAATGCACACTCGTAAGGTTTTGGAAGAGGTGTGAAACAGTTTCAATCGACAAAGACGGCGACAAATCTTCTAGTACTCGGTAAAGACCGACTGAAATATTTGGTATATTTCAAAGTTTTTGAAAAGTTCTTTTCGATAATATCTACAGAGCTCTAAGCGGTCTGGCTGGTGCAAGACTATCAATTGAGATTCACACCTCAAAGATCAACAAACAATTGTCAAGCTTCCTCAACCGAATTCTCTGTCTTTTGCCTCGATTTCTGAAAAACCTGCGATAGAGTGCCAAACTCAAGAATTATTGACAAAGATGCAAATATAAGATTAGGGGGCTCAAGACGTCTTTTTATGATACACAACTATGTACTCACTTGTGCGCTTAAAAAACCAACCTACAGTGTCAAAAATTGGGTCTGAGAAGCAAAGAACCGGTGCTCAAAGTTACTAAATCAGTTGACTGTTCTTTTGTTGGGAGAACCCGTCTCTTTTAGTCGGTCGTAATTGAGAACTTCAGAATCTTAGAACATCTCACACAGGTACTGGGATAGCGCGGTGTGTGGCCCTACCATAGAACCTGTGTGATCTCGGGGTTTTTGGTTTGGAAAACTAGCCACAAAAAGTCCACCAGGTCCCTAAATGTGTGAGCAACCGACGTTCTTTATTCTTCGTCGCACCAGTTTTTAACTCTGATGTGGTAGGGATTTTATTCGCTTGATCTTAATTACCACACTAGAGCTAAACCTATATTATGGTAGCAACCTAAATTACGTGCTAGAATAAGTCTCACTATATGCTCACAATGTTCTTTGCTAATTTCCAAATCTACGTGTTATTTGCTAGAAAAAAATTGATTAGATATAAAGATTAATTAGTAAATAGATAGATATGATAGAGCACAATTAGGGGGTAAATCTTACTTGAAAATATGGTGGGGTATCTAATCTTAATCAAGAAATTGAATCCATCTTACTGCTGGATGTGAACATTACTCTAACTCTATTTTGCTATAAAATTGGCAGACTTACAATCGCTGCTGTATTTCCCTCTTAGCTGAGGAGTAGATGTTTCGCTCTAAGAGCAGTGAGAGGAAGAGAGAGAGAGAGAGAGAGAGAGAGAGAAATTTTTGTTGGAAAATCAAGCGTCTTATGTTTGCGCTGGTTGAGTTCGGTCTGATTTCCTTCAGCAGCAAGCTCTAGGCTCGTGCGTGTTTATAATTGAGTCAACACGACTAAAAAATACCAAGAGTTATGACTAGCTCCGAATCAATTCCTAGGTCATTCGTGGAGCCGACTATTATTCGTCTTTAGTCATATATTTGGTTAAGACTTGCTGCTGAAGAGCGGCCTGGATAGCTTCAGTATCCTTCACTTAAAACGCGTATCAATAGCGGCAGTGAATCAGCCGGTATGGCCTGCTCCATAGTGTATTAAATAATACACAGCAGTATTTGGCTATGAATAATGTATTCATTTACTCAACGCAATTCACGCAGCATAACTCTTTCTTAATATTCCGTCAGTTTAGACTAAGTCTAAAGTGTTCACAAAGTCGACGTTAAATAATTATGCTCCATTTAGTATCGGTATTTGCGGCGGCAATTATCCAATTAGCAATACTACAGCTCACCCCGGTTTAAAGAAGAGAAAAATTGTGCTCTATAGTACAAAATTTACATTAAAAGTAATAAGTGAACAGTGACCATTTTTTTACACAAGAGTTAGAAGGTTGATTGATGAAAAAGACAATAATTACTCGGTTGAAAAATTTAAAACATTAGTATAAAGAGAATAGTTAATACACCAGTTATGAAATTAATAGGATTTAAGAACCAGTTAGTGAGTAAAGAGTAGAAATACTAGGATATATGCTCGTTGGAGAAATTTACAAAAGTTAAGATTATTAAGATTAAAAGACAGCAATGATACTGTGCGACAAAATTAGTAGCCTTTAAATAGAAGATTTACTGAGGCACATACACAAAGTAATAGCAAAAGAGTTTGTTGGTTACAAGTACAGCAAAAGACGAAAATAAGTCTTCACATAAATATTAAGGTGAAAAGAAGTTTACAAAATCAGAATTCTATGTTAATTATTCTTTATAAATTTTAACTCTTTCAGTTCCTTTGCAATGTTTTGATTTGCTTCAATAAGGTCATTTGACTTTTTGATTAGAGTCTTCAGCTGAGAATCTCTAATTTCCAGAGTTTTTGAACAAACAACTAATTTTCTCCTCGTGGCTTCCTTCTCGTCGTCGTTTGTTTTTGCGGAAATTTGGAGAGCGCTCAGTTGGCTCTGAAGGTCTGCCAGCGCGTTCTCCGACTCCCAGAGTTGTCTGCGGAATGTGGAGTTTTCAACCACTAATTCCGTGGTGGAAATTGTTTCGGCCATGCTTGAGTTGTTTTCGGGGAAGGCTGTGAGGTTTGAAAAAGGGACGTGAAACCAGCAGCCTAGCGTCTTGTGGGCGACTTCATATGACCTTTCGTTGGCATTTCGGGAGCGAATTCTCCACAGGTTCATTATTGGTACCAATGAAAAGTCAGGGATCACTGGTAGGGTGTCGGTGGGAACAGTGATCGTCTGGCCGGTAATTTTATTCTTAATCACTGTTTCCTCTGACAGACACCATTGGTTATAATCCATAGTGAGGGAATAATCCAACGATATAACGAATTTTGGATTATTGTCTAATGGACGCATCTCTCTCATCCGTTGGTGTTCCAGCCTTACTTCTTTCAACGGAAAATCTTTTCCCGTGGGAAATCCGTCATCTATGGAACTGTGAAAAAGCTGCACAGGTGCTTGATGAGAGTTGCTTTTCTGTCCAACTGAGGTTCCTTGATGTTGATGGGGCTGATGCTGTTGTCGATGTTGTTGATGTTGTTGTTGATGTTTGGAATTGCCACGTTGACGTGGATGTATCGCTCGGGGTTTTTTGGAGAGTGGTGGAAGATCACTCATCCAGTTTGTGATGGGGTCATACTGCTCCTCTGGCAGTGTGGAGATTGTGTTCTGGTAGGATCTTTTCGACATCTTGTCAAACATAAATATAAATACACTTACAAAGAAATGTTAAAACGAAATCTAGCTGTGCTGAAAAGAAAACAATCGTACTTTTTAACGTACCAACAAAACCATACTCTTAGAGTACAGGAATACAATCACACATTATGTGCATAATCAATTTTTGCGAAGCTCCCACCGGGGTGGAAAGAAAGTAAAGAAAAATTTGAAGAATTTGAAATTTCGAAAACAATTTCCGTTTTTAAAACCGGAATGTCCCATTAATTAAAAAATTATTTGTTTAAAGCTTTGAATCAGATTGTTTCAGTTTTAACTGACTAAAATCGGGTTTCGGACCTCGTGACTCCAAACCGTGCGACGACCTGCGCAGCTGGGTTTTTTGTGTTACAGTTTATACCTGCTAGTGATGAAGGGTCGTTAGATGAGGAGAAGAGGAGGACTTCTATGAGGAGGCCAACAGAGAGGGTGTTGATGAAGGAGAGAAGAATAAGGATTGGGAAGTCAATGGGGTGCATTGTTTAAGAACTTTCCGACCAAACGTCGTGGGGGTTGATCTTCTTCAAACAAACGGGGCAATTATGTTTCTCTCGGGCACAGGGATTACACACAAAATGTCCAAGGTTCTGGTGACATTTATGTGCGGGTGAGTGGAGGAGGTGACACATTTCTTTATTTGGTTGCAGCAAAAACATCGGTAATAAAAACTAAGGGATAGCGTATAAATGTGGCGGAGGCAAAGGGGGCAGTTTGGTTGGGAAGAGTGTTTGAGTAGGTTAGTTCTACAATCAGTGCAAACTAGATGAGGGGGTTAGTCTCCGTCGGAAGGGTGCAATTTTTTCCAGCATGAAGTAATTCCTAAACAAATGGGACATTCATCACGATATTCGACAATAGGGGGGCGTGATGAGTTCTGGAGGGGAAAAACTATTCTGAAGGATAAACAATTTCCCATTTTAAAAATCTCGAGATGGATAAATAGTTTCGTTATTGAAGTTGTTTGGGGGATTTAATTGATCTAATTTCAATAATAGCGATTTTTCTATTTTTGAAAAGAAATTCCAACGGGGTGAAAGGGTGAAATTCCAGTTAGGGTTTTCGTTAAACTTTGTTGGGTATCAATTTTAACATAACAAATTTCTAAGGAAGGGGAGGTATAGTTATCAGTATCTGTAAAGGAACGTTTAATGTCAGTTATTCTGACTAAATGCTGGTTTAAGTGAAAAATCATAATTATATTAATTTATTGGTTTCTGTCGCGATACTTCTAGCACATTTGGACTCGCTTTCGAGGAGGTAAAAGAAATAATTCCAGTAAACTGAAATGGGGTAGACTGAGAGGGTTCATTGTTTCTGGGTTTTGACGTTTTTCAGGTTTACTAATATAAATGCTTGAAGGGAAGATTCGAAGGTTTTCACGAAACTACAAATTTCAGCTAATTCTTGGTTTAAAAGGAAAAACATGATTTAAATTAAGGAACTAGGGTATTTAATTGTTAATTCGGCGTTAGAATAAAAGGATAAGAATAGCGCTATTTCGAGTATCTGGGGGTGACTAATTTTTAAAGTTAGATAGTGATTTAAAATGCTGTGGCGTTGTCGGATGTAAATTATGAAGGAGTTATGGGTGGTGGATAATCCAAGGATAATATATTTTATGTTATTCAATTTAAGGGTAAGGGATCTATTCTGTATATTAATCATTACCAGTTGAAGATGTCAATGGGGATCTGATCTAAATTTTGCTCTGAAAGCATCAAAAAAAAGTCCAATAAGGGGAAAAAGCTGGTATTATTATCGAACCTTCGTCCCAAAAGTCAACAAAATCAAACAAAACTTCTAAGGTGGGGGTTACTTGATAAGAAAAAATGGATAGTAAAAGATCGATTGATTTGATAAGGTCTTACTAGACTGCCTTGGTAGTAAAAGTACATTCAAAACCGTTATTCTCGTGCTGATGGATCTCGAAGTGTTTGCAATGTACTGTGAATACGTTTGGTTCTCTGAAATGTTTAAGAAATAAGGCAAAATTTGTTAAAACGTATAAAATAGCAAATAAAATAATCAGTTCCCGAAGGGACTTTTGAAGATCGAGGTGCATCATTTTATAAATGAAAGTGGATGTTGCTTCCTAAATCGAGTAGACCATATTCACAATCAAGTAAAAATTCCTCAAGAGTATAAATTTTTTCGTGGTCTGAATAAATTAATATGTCTACTAGGTCTGAAAATTTGGGTGCGCTAATTTTTAAATGCACTAAGTTTTCATAAGCAGGTATAAAAGATTAATATAATGTCCATAAAATTCGTGAAACTTAAAAAATAAACCTTTATGGTATTCAGGTACGAAAAGATCATTAAAGTTTTGCATCTCAGATCATAATGCTGAAACAGATAGGTTAGGCTAATAAAAGTTGATTAAATGTAATTATTTAAGTATAAAGAAAACTAATTGAATGATTGAATTATGGGGGAGAAATTGCATTTACTTCTTGCTCAGTAGGAACTTTAGGGTAAAGATGTGGTATTTCTGGCATAGGAGGTGATGCTACTTCAGGGGCAGTGAATGGTGACAATTCAATTTGACTGTTGTCGTGATAGATGTTATGATCTGGTGTATGCTAGAGGTATCGACTTCTGTTTGGTTCATTGTTTGTATTGTTATCAGAGTTTTCATCGTCCTTAGGTGTTTAATAATTTGATGTTACAATGGAAAGTAGAAACAAATTGTACGAGGCTCCTAGTAATGTTTTCCAAAAACCGATAGTGTTTTTCGACAGTTTTTGTATCTCAAAAGCTCTTAAAATAAAAATTACAACATCGATCAAAAACTTGATTAACATGAAACATGCAAACAAAAGTCCGGCTCTTTCTATGTAATAGCCAATTTCTCCAAAGTACTCTTAAAGTGATCAAGGAAAAAAGATGGTGACAACATTGAATCTAGATATAATCGATTATTGAGATCTGCTGCGCGATGGATATCGCGTGACTATTGTCAATATTTGCGTTTTGAAGCACGGTTCGAGAAATCTTTTTCAAAACTGAATTAGATGCAGATTTGTGCAAAATTGTTCTCCAAAAATCTTTTAATTGTTTTGCAGTGTAAATACCTGCACGACGAGAATCATAATCTGGGATTTTTTGAATATAACCAATTTGTTGTGGAGCAAAAACAGCGGTCGGTTTAAAAGGAACTGGCGCCGGCATCAACTGATACCAAGAACTATTATTATCTAAATCAAGTTGAAACAAGTTTTTGAAAGTATCTGTACTGTCTATTTCATTTGCAAATGGAAATGTTTGGCGCGTAACAGGATTAACAAACATAGTTTTTCCGTCATAAAAGATCGGAATACGGTCGTAACAGTGATCAAGTACTTTAAGCGGTGAAATTTTCTTTCGACACGGATATAGAACACCTATAACACCTTCAATTTCTAAAAACATTGAACGATTTCCGGTTAACATGTATCCGGCCAATCTATTGTTTTCGTAAGACAATGCATTGATCATTTGGATTTGAGTGCGTCTGAGCTCGCCCATATTTTGTAAAATAAGGAAGTCAGACTGTTCCAAATCACGATAGACCTTATACATCATGAAAGTAATTTTCATACGCATATGAGCATCATAATCGATAGTGTCTTTTCCAACGTTTTCAAAATTTTTTTTATGATTTCCAAAATGTTGGCTACCAACTAGCTCGTTTTTAGGTGTCTCGTAAAAACCGTTCAACCTTATTTTGTTGTCGGTGCCGACTTGCATTTTGTAATAATTAACATTTTTTTTGAAATCAAGGTTTTTTCCGTATTCATATCAAATCCGCCTGTAGAAAAAACAAATAAATCATCAAAGTTTGTAATAAACAAAGGAGTAGGCTTTCCACAAATATAATTTCTTTCATTATTTATCCTCAGTTTTATGTCTCGCGTGTGGTCTATTTTTTTTGTTGTTTTGCAAACGATAAACATCATTTTGCATGTCGTGCGTACTTATGATGTAGTATTGTGGTGGATCCGGTTCGTTTGTGAACTTTATCATTTTTGCGACTTGAGTGAAAAGTTTTGTAACAATGCAATTTTCTGGCACATCCCTTGAGTAAGCGAAGGGGTCTAGTGATGTTGTTTCACAACCTCCTTCCTTAAATTCGCATGGAGGTTTTAATCCTAACGGGGTAAAAACTGATTTTGTTTCCTCATCAATTTCGAATTCAACTCTTTGCATTTGTGTTTCAAAGGAATAAAATTTTACTTCTCCTGACGAAGAGCAATCTGTGTTATCTTCTAAGTGGTCGTCCTCATTCAGACCACCGTGTTTGTATTGGTGTTTTGAAACTTCATTTGAAATGTCTAACTTATAAGTTCTATCGTACTCTGTTATTGCAATTTTTCCTGTTTTGTTTGCACGTCTGCATTCTTCTGGAGTTACTATGACGTCAGTTGTAAGAGAAATTTGGTCATATGTTAAAGAAGGGTGCGATAAAAATCCACAGTGCCATCTTAAAGCTTGCGATTTTACTCGACACATCGCTGCCTCTACTTTTGTTCTGTATGATCTTTGATACAGTGTCACCGTTGCAGGTGCAACTTTAATACTTTCCGGTTTAATGTTGCATTGAGCGACTTGATTTAAAGCGTACATTTTGCTTTCTTTCATTTTTGAACAGTCATAATGAAAAATTTTAACATAGGGGAAATGTCATCCAACTCATTCCTAACTGAGGGTCTACAAAAAGATACAACAATAAAGACAAAAAAAGTTAAATATTTGTTAAATTTGTTTTTCATAATAACTTTATTTTGTTAGTGATTGACTGAATTTTTGGTTTTTTTAGTGTCAGAAAGCTAAGAATAAGTCTGGAAGAAGTAAGAGAAAAGGCCTTGGAAGTTAATTTTCCGATGAATTGAACCTTTAAAGTAAAGATATAAGGTAAGATTTAAGCAAATCCCGCTTGGTAGCGAGTAGTAAGTTTTTTTCAATCGTCCCGAAATCCGACGATCGATTCGAGATGAACGTTGATCATCCGAGGGAGTTCGGTTTGCTTCTGGTGATTGTACACGGGTTTGGGTTCTAACAGGGCTGACTCTAATGTCAGGTGGATCTGCAAAACGAATACGTGTTTCGGGATATGGAGTAGAACTTCTAGTTCTACTACGACTACGGTTATCAGTTGTTTGTGTGTTGTCTACAAACGTAGTTAAAAAACCTTCTTAAAATCTTGAGTCAGGTTTTGTTATTGTGGTACTGTTATCTTCAAGTGTTTTCTCATGATGAATTTCATTTTGTATGTTATCCGTATTACTTGTAAAATTGTCTACTGGGAAAAATTCAGTTTCAGTGAAGGGTTGTTGAAAGGAAAATTTATCCACTGGCTTATTAACTTTTTCAACTTGTTTATTCATTAAATTTTCGTAGAGCGGTTGGAAGTTTTCATTCCTTAAAACATAGTCAGCAACTAATTCTGAAATTGCGTTTTCGATTGGGAAGTACTCAATTAGATGGTTTCTATGAGCAACTTTTTTGACAGTTTTGTTTGAAACAAGTTCTATTTCGTAATTTACATTTGTCAATTTTTTTTTACTTCATACGGTCCTGATCATAGTTCATGTATCTTTTTGGATTTTCCGTCCTCGAATGTATGATTTTCCATTAACACTATTTGTCCTACGTCTAAAGGCTTACCTTGTTTATGTTTGTTTCTGTTTTGATGTGCTTTGGAGTTAACTTCAAGGCTTCTCTTGTATGCAGTTTTGTAAATTTGTTTGAATTGATTTTCACGAGCCAGCAATGAACTACTTAGTTTTGGTTTTAGTAGTTTATCTATCTGAACGTTGTTGCTACTTTGTTCTGAATGCTTGTGGAGTGGTAAATCTTTGCAAAATTTAGAAAGGGGAATTTGGGGCTTTTGGCCAAAAACGATTTTGTAGTGTTATAATCCTGTACTAGTGTGTGCTGTTGTGTTATGAGCAAACGCGAACTTTGGTGCTAAGTCACTCCAATTACGATTAGCTTGTTCAAAAAAGATTCGGAAATGTGTGCCAAGGTGTTTTTGTTTTGGATCTCAACTTTTCCGTTGGTCCAGGGAGAGTATGCTGTTCTAGGAGCATGCGTAATTCCAAGTTCATGAGTCCAACTTGTGAACTCTTCGTTCATAAAGGCTGATCTTTTATCATACACAAGTTTTTGTGGTATACCAAAAGTAAGAAAAAATTTCTCTTGCTGATGTTGATGAAACTGGGTAAACTTGGATGTAACGAGAAAAGGAATCAATTACTACTAAGCAATGTTTATTTCCGTTCGATGGTGGATTTATTGGACCTTTGTGATCTATAGGTACCGTGTGGAAGGGGAAAGGTACAGTTTCTGTCATTTTTTCAAGTGGTGCTTCGTTTAAGTCTTTGCGCTTTTGTTTATTTTTTTCAGTCTAAACAATTGGCTATTAGGTGAGAAACCCATTTATCTAAACCTGGCCAATAGAAAAAGCGTTTTATGCTTGACAATGTTTTATCTTTTCCAGAGTGTCCAGAAAGCGAATCTTGGTGAGCTAATTCAAAAATTTTTAAGAAGAGGGATAATGGTGCGCATATTTTGATGTTTTGAATATTTGGATATTCAGTTGGTTGTTTAATACATAAAATTTTTCCAATTAGGCAAAGATTTTTCAAAATTATTCAAGTATGTTTTCATGGCTTTTGATTGTCGAAATTTTACGTTTTTCTCATCTTTGTTTACTGATTCAAAAAAATGTCTTACAGTCTGAATAACTGGGCCTTTGAATTGTTCCTGGCTTATTGCTGTTATGTTCAAGTCTATATCTTTAGCAAAACTAGATAATTTCTCAATGAGTTCTTTTAAATCTGAAATTTCGTTGTTTTCACAAATTGGTTTTGCTAGTCGAACACTTGATATTCTATCAAAACTTGCGTTGCTTGCTTCAACCTCTTGCTCAAGTCTCATGTCATCTATTTCTAACTCTGACAGTTCAACAGAATTTAGCAAAGAGTCGTCTTCTGATGTAGAAATTTTTTCAAATTGCTCTTTTTCTTTTTCTAAATTATCATCAAACTCTAAAGACAAATCAGAGTAGTAGTTTGCACTGTCGTCTTGTTCGCTTAAGATTGCCTCTTTTAGTGGGAATTTTTCACGATAGTGGTTTATTGCATTTCCTTTCAAGAAGGATTCTGAGATGTCCGAAGTTGAACAAATTCGATCACTGGGTTTATAGCTTGTCTGAAAAAACTGTTCATTTTCAAAATTCAATTTTTTAACACCCTGAAAAGTTTGTTTTAGAATGGGGTAGCAATTGTTTTTCTGTCCTTTTTCATTGTCATGCAACACGAAGTATTTTTCTTCGTTGCCTGACTCATCGTAAAATTTTATGTCTTTCGGAACTTTTTTGTGTTTCAGTTGATATTTGTCTAAGTCTTTTATCGAGACGTTTCTACTTAGAATGTCTGGAAAGATTAAGTTTTTGCCCTCTGTCCAGATTATTTTCAAATTTTGGAATTGTGCTATGACAAGTTTATAGCGGAAAAATCTATGAGATAATTTTCCTTTACGTCCCCAAAGATACAATAGGGGCTTGTGGTCTGTGTAGAGATACGCTGGACGTGGGGAACCAATTATATAATGCTCATACGTTTGTAGAGCAGAAATTACACCACAAGGTTCTCTAGCTGTTGTACCCATTTTTTGCTCATCTTTTGTGTAAACTCGAGAATTAAACGAAACTATCCGTTTTCCGGTAGGGAATTCTTGGACTAAGATTGAACCCACAACAATTGATGATGCATCTACATGAACATTGAAGGGGTATCTGGTGTCAGGAATTGCTAACACTGTATCTTCACTTATACTGTTGCGTTGCAACACTTATTTTTGTTGATTAGACTTGCTTTAAACGCTTTAAAGACTTAAATGCTTTATGCTTAAGAAGAACTCAAGCTCAAAAGGAAACAAGTGTTGTTGATAAAAATCAGATGAAATTATGATTTCTTAGTTCAAATCACGTGGTAATTTATTGTTGCGTTTGTTGAAGAAGTCATCTTGAATTGAAGTTTTGAAGCTCTCGCAATATGAAGGTCAAAAGGTTGTTAACCACAACATAACCCGGCCTCCTTGAACGAGTTCAATTGAAAAGTAATATTGAAGTCACTTGAGACCTTTGACACAAGACATTTCACAGAAAATTTTTGACGAGGAAATTGTTTTCTGAAAATTGTTTGTTGTTTGCCTTGTTGTCATCTTCGTCGCCGTAGTCGTCATCGTTGTCGTCTTTGTCGTTGTCATCATCATCATGCTCGTGGTCATTATCAACATCATCATCATTGTTGTCGTCATTGTCGTTGATGTCATGAAGGTGAATGATTTACAATTAGCTTTACAGACTTCAAAATATTGCGAATAATGAATGCTGATGATATTGACTTGAATATTGATTGCTCATTGTCTAAGGAACGCTTATCTTCCGGTCTTGTTGTATTGAATTGGGTTGTGCTGCTGACTGGTCAATCATCATCCATTGATTCATCCGCTGTCTTCCATTTGGGTAACTGAGATTCTGGTCTCTCCTTCTCCAATGGAACCAGTCTGCTTACTGGTCGTATGTAGAGTCCTGTTTGCGTTCTAACTTGGACTACTCGTACTATCTTGTCATTTCCGTCGAATATTTTTGTAATCCTTGCCAGTGGCCATAGCATTGGAGGCGTGTTGTCTTCCTTGATGATAACTATGTCATTGATGGCGTGCTGATGTTTGTTATCCTGCCATTTTGGTCGATGTTGAAGTGTTGTCAAGTAGTCCACGGACCACTTTTTCCAAAATTGTCTGACAATGTTGTTGATGCTTTTGAACCTTCTGTTCAGTGTCCGGTTGTCTTCTTGAGATGGCTCCGGCAAAGCTGTCAGTGGGCGTCCAATAAGAAAATGAGCGGGTTTTAGTGCTGAGGGGTCATTGGCATCGCTAGAGGGGGCTGTAAGTGGGCGAGAATTGAGGATGGCCTCAATTTGAGTGATCAGGGTTGTGAAATTCTCAAAAGACATCTTTGTTGTCCCCACAGTCCTGTAAAAATGTCTCTTCATGGATTTTATTGCGGCTTCCCAGAGACCTCCAAAATGAGGCGTCCGTGGAGGAATTGTCAACCAGTTTATCTGATGTCCTGTAGGGAAGGCATCTACCAGTTCCTTGAATTCTCTGTCCATTAATAATTTACGAAACTCAATTTCTCCCCGAGTTCCAATGAAAGTCCTTGAGTTGTCACTATAAATATTTTCGGGCAGTCCACGTCGTGCTGTAAAACGTTTTATGGCGTGCAGACAGTCCTCCTTGGTCAACATTGTCACTGTTTCCATATGGACGGCCTTTGTGCTGAAACATACAAAAAGGGCAACATACGTTTTCTGCAATTTTCCGCTGCTGTCTTTTATGCTGAAAGGTCCACAGTAGTCCAAACCAGTGTGGGTGAAAGCAAATGATGAAACAACACGTTCTGTTGGCAGATCTCCCATTTGAGGCTGAAGAATCCTGGCGTCGTGGCGAATGCAGGGCTTGCAGTTGTAAATAATTTTTTTAACAGCTGATAGTCCTCCGGGAATCCAAACTGTTTGTCGAAGATAAAACAATGTTAACTGTGGGCCTCCATGTAAATTCCTTGCATGAGCTTCCCGAATCAGGAGCACTGTGATTGGAGAATCTTTGGGAATAAGGACAGGAAACTTCTTGTCTATGTTGTATGGCGAATTTGCTAGTCGTCCGCCCACGCGAACAACTTTATTGTCTGGGTCGTAGAAGGGAGAAAGTTTGAAAAGTCGTCCTCTTTTTGGCAAAATCTTTATTCTTCGTTTTGTGGTACTGTTGATCAATTCTTCTTCACTTGTACCTACTTGTTGCTGCAAATCGTTGAATCTTGTTGGTTTATCTGAAATACCTAATTGAGCTGTACAAAGCTTACCTACCTGAACCTTACCAATCTTGCCTACCTCAACCCTACCACCCTTACCTACCTCAGCAACCTTACTTACCTCACCTTGACCAACCTTACCTACCTTAACCTTACCAACCTCAACCTTACCTACCTCAACCTCACCAACTTTACCTACCTCAACCTTACCAAGGGGTTTATGACAATACACATTCTCCGGAATGTTGTTACCTTTCCCTTCTGTCATTGATGAAGATGATTGACTAACAATGGCATCAAACTCTTGCAAGTAAAGTTTTTGAATCAGGCTGTATATGGCAATCCGTCCAAGGTAAAGATCTGAAGAGCTGAGTTGAAGTGACTGAAATTCAGATGCTATTGCAGCTTCCGACTTTTTCTGTTGACATCTTTTTGATGATAGGTTCCTCTTCTGTGAGTAGCATTTGGTATCGGATTTTGTTGGATCTGTTCTGCTGGCAATGGTTTTCTGGCTTTGTTGTTTGGCCTTCTGAATGAATTTCTTGACATAACAAAAAATTCGAACCAGTTTTCCAAATGAGGATGTTCGATGAATTAGCTGAACTATTGAGTTGTTCTCCTGAGTAACAACCATTGTTGTTTGCTTCAGTGTTTCTCCTTGCACTTCGTTGTTCACTGCATGCTGATGTTCTTCAATTGATTCTGACTTCGGCCAATAATCTTCGCTTTTTTCTAGCCAGCTGGGTCCATTCCACCAAAGGCTGTGTTTGGCTAGGTTTGCGGCTGAGATTCCTCGTGATGCGCAATTCCGTACGTGACACGTGTCATCCTAAATGTCTTTATATCTGTTGAGTTCGGTTCCTTCCAAAGTAGTCGATGATAGTCCTTATCTTCGGTATCCAGTTGCACTTGTCTGTACATTTTTGCAATGTCTGCTGAAAGGGCTACAGGATACATACGGAAACGGATCAGGATGCTGAATAGATCTTTCTGGATCTTGGGTCCCACCATCAGTCTATCGTTCAAAAAAATTCCACTGGTAGTCTTTGCTGAACCATCAAAGACTACACGCAGCTTTGTAGTTGTACTTGAGTCCTTGAACACACAGTGATGGCTGAGATAATAGCTTTTCTCTATTGGCAGTAGCATCTCCTTTGCTGGTACTTCTTCCATGTGTCCTAGTTTAATAAACTCATTGATGAACTCGTTGTATCTTCTGTACAGATCAGGCTGTTTTTGAAGTCTATGAAGGAGACTTCTAAGTCTTCGTTGTGCTTGCTGCTGGGAATCCCCCAGTTCTCCAATTTCGTTCTTAAACGGCAGTTTTACGATGAACCTTCCTTCAGGGCTTCTTCGTGTGGTTGACTTGAAGTGTTCTTCACATCTTCTTTCTTCGTCGGTCAGATGTTTAGTTGCAGGCACTTCCTCGATTTCCCAAAAACGCTGCAAACTGTCTTCAAATGATGACACAAAGTAGGTTTGCAAACTGGAAGAATTGGAAGTTTGCACGTTTTCGCGTCCAATTACTAACCAACCGAATACTGAGAGCCGATAAGTAACGGGGATGTTTGGTTCTTTCAGTCTGTTGTTTCCAACCATCAAGTCCTCGTAGTGTCCAGCTCCAATGATCAGATCAACTTGGGCGGGCTTGTTAAAGTCGGGATCAGCCAACTGTAGTTCCTTTACTGTCTCCCAATTGTCTGTGTTGATGTACCGAGAAGGTAAATCGTTTGTCATTTTCGTTAAAACTGACGCGTCAATGATAATTGGTGCTTTGTTTTTTGGTTGAAGGCAAAGGTCAACAAATCCGCGATTAGTTGAGACTTCATTTCCTCCGAGTCCAAAAACACGAGTATTGTTCCTCTTTCTCTTTAGCTGAAGTCTTTGTACTGCAGCATCAGTTACAAGATTATTCTGAGATGCAGAGTCCAGAATTGCTCGCAAATATACTATTTCTATTTATATATATATACTATTTTGAACATTAACAGGAACAATTGCTGTCTGAAGAAAAATTTCCTGTGTCTTGTCTTCATGGGTGAGAGCTGCTGTTATCTTTTGATCGATAGTTATTTGTTCTGCATTACTGCAGGAGGCTCCAGATGAAACCTTCTCCTGATCTCTTGCGTTGGCTTTGCGGCTGTTTCCAAACGAGTTTTTCAATTGATTTACTTGATGCGCATCTTCTCGATGCAACAACGTGTGATGCTTTTGTCCACATTGGCGGCACGAAGAACCATCGCAACTCTCTGCTCGGTGTCCTGGTCTTAGACAATTGAAACAAGGTCCTTTGACTTTGATCAGCTGGGCTCGCTCCTTGACACCTAAACCTTTGAACTTACCACATTTGAAAATTCTGTGTTCCTCTTCACAACATTCGCATTGCTGATTCGTTGTCGTAACATGAGTGTGAAGTTGTCTCTGTGGATGATTTTGTTGCGTATGCGATCGTTTTTCGTATTTGATGAACTGTTGCTTGGTGCTGCTGACTCCAACGCCTGAACACGTTCCTCCAGGAATGTCTTTAGTTCCTGATAGGTCTGTAGTTCTTTCCCCTTTGAAGAAAGCTCCCAAAACTTTCGTGTTTCGGTGGGCAGTTTTTCTGCAATCAAGTAGACAAAAAAGGGGTCCTGATGCTCAACTGGTTGTCCCATGTTCCGAAGAGAAAGTCTGTGCTCCTCCATTGTGTCGACAAGTTTTCGTAATTCCCGTGTGTTTTTGTGTGAAACTGGTTGATATGAGACAATTCCATGGATGTGGGCTCGAAGTATCAATCTCCTGTTGTCGTATCGGTTCTGCAAAATTTCCATTGCAACATCGAAGTTGTCGTCGGTGACTGTGATTGAAGTTAACATCTTCATCTATCTGCTGCAGTCGAATAAGGTCGTCTTCATTGATAAGTGTGAATGGTTTGTTCATTATGCCGTCTGCTTCATTGTAGAGTTTCGTTGCAACTCCTCTCTGAGCCCCACGCGACTTTCGAAGAAGTTCTAGATTTTCTGGCATGTTTCTGATATGCTGTTGTCTCACTGTTCCTTGCTTTGTTCTTGATGCTGTTCTTTAGTTGTATTCTTTGGCTTTATTCTTTATCTTTATCTGTTGTTGTAAATCTTTTGTGGCTAAAAGCTCAGAAACAAGTTAAAACAGCGTGAAAGTTGTAAATATAGGGTTGTATCTATCCCCCCGCAAAAGCGCGGCCAATTTTTACGCGCAAATTTAGTCTTAGTACTTCAGGGGGCAAAATAAGCTAACAAAAACCGTGTTCTCGGTGAGAACTAGAGAGAGAGAGAGAGATTGACTTCCCCTGAAGTTTTTCAAAAAAAAGTATGCAGAATCTTGAGTATACAGTTACCCCACTAGATATCCTCTACCGGGTCTCTCGTTTAGGTTAATCAACCTAGTTATACAAGTTAATCAACTTGAATAACATGTGGGGGAATGATGGTATCTAGTGGGGGGTCCGCTTTTCAATTTCCCTTTAAGTTTCCCCTTTTAAGGTTATCAACAAATTTTTGAGAGAGTGAATGCTTTGGGTGCTTAATGCTTCGACTATTTTATCCTTAACCTATTTTTCGGCAGACCATTAAATGTTGCGTTGCAACACTTATTTTTGTTGATTAGACTTGCTTTAAACGCTTTAAAGATTTAAATGCTTTATGCTTAAGAAGAACTCAAGCTCAAAAGGAAACAAGTGTTGTTGATAAAATCAGATGAAATTATGATTTCTTAGTTCAAATCACGTGGTAATTTATTGTTGCGTTTGTTGAAGAAGTCATCTTGAATTGAAGTTTTGAAGCTCTCGCAATATGAAGGTCAAAAGGTTGTTAACCACAACATATTATTTTCTATTAAAACCAGGTTTGGCAACCCAGACTAATTGAAATACTAGAGAAAAAAATATTTTTTTATCAATAGTTGATAGAAGTACGGCTGAGAATTGCAGATGACCTTATACACAATAATCTATAACCTTTTTCATTTTCTTAGGGAGTCTCATAAGATACATAAGGTTTTTATTCCT
>NC_134479.1:20387457-20454127 GCF_964194025.1 Convolutriloba macropyga | reverse complement strand
AGAGTGAATGCACAATTACAAATCGTTCAGACCAACTTCATTGCTCCAGTCTGAATAATCCAGTTTTTGTCACAGGTTTAAATTTTTTAATGATGCTTGTGTTAACTTGCAGCCAATTTTCTCAAAGAATTTTCTCATTAGCTCAAAGAAAAAGCATTAAAACAAAAGAATTAATTCCAGGAGACTACGAGGCGTGCTTGAGCAGATTATGACTCAAATTATTGCGTCTTTGCTTAGTTTTGATTGCGCGTTTCGCGTAGTTTGGTGATAGCGAAATCATGGTTTGAATTTGCCTTGTTTTTTCAGACCCATTGGGACTATGATTCGAAATATCTCCATAAAAATTATGTTCCATAAAACTAACTTAACCTCTGAGAGGTTATTTTCCCAACCATTTCTCTGAGATTGCTTGATTCATTTGGAAAATGTTTAAAGTACATTTTGTAAAGGATATTTGTAGTCAAATCACTCTACAGGGCCAACTACTAACAATTGGGGTCAAAAATTTTAAGAACTGCTTTCAAGTATTTGTAAAATTAATGCATTATTTTACAAAATTTACAAATTTCTTTATAAATAATTGCACACACACAAACACAACACACACACAACACAAACACACGCAACACACACAATACACACACATCACACACACAAACACACACGCACACACACACACATATATATATATATATATATATATATAAACGAAAAAAGTGAATGCACTTTTTTCGTTTATATACCAACTTTATATACCAACGTTTATATACCAACGTTCAGACCAACTTTATTGCTCCAGTCTGAATAATCCAGTTTTTGTCACAGGTTTAAAGTTTTTAATGTTGCTTGTGTGAACTTGCAGCTCATTTTCTCAAACAATTTTCTCATTAGCTCAAAGAAAAAGCATTAAAACAAAAGAATTAATTCCAGGAGACTACGAGGCGTGCTTGAGCAGATTATGACTCGAATTATTGCGTTTTTCTTTAGTTTTGATTGTGAGTTTCGCGTAGTTTTGTAATAACGGTGTCATGGTTGGTTTGAATATGCCTTGTTTTTTCAGACCCTTTAGGGACTATGATTAGAAATATCGCCATAAAAATTATGTTCCATAAAATGATTTTAAACTCAGGGGTTATTTTCCTAACCATTTCACTGAGATTGCTTGATTCAATTGGAAATTAATTAAAGTACATTTTGTAAAAGATATTTGTAGTCAAATCACCCTACAGGGCCAACTACTTACATTTAGAATCAAAATTTTTAAGAATTGCCTGCAAGTATTTGTAAAATTAATGCATTATTTTACAAAATTTACAAATTTCTTTATGAATAATTGCAAATTTGACATTAAGATTAAACAAGGAAGCTCGTTAAGGTGCATTTGCACATGATGTTCCGACCAGAGCTTATCTATATTTTGACTTAATTGTCAACCAAATGAAGAGATAATCAAAAACACATGTTTGAGTTACAAAAATCTTTACACACCAAAACTACTAATTGAATTACATAATGCCATGCCTCATTAAAGCGCTCACGAGATCTGCCATTTTAAAAGACTACGAGACAAAAAAACAAAATCAGCAAAAACCAAAATTTCACGGCAAAAACTCAATATCCAATTTTAAAAGCAGCTTGTAAAAACGTCAAAATCTAAACAGATAAAAGCATAGCTACACAAATTTACTCTTTCTTAAATACGCAGCAGATGGGATTTTCCTTAACTGGGACTAGGTAACAGGTCAACAAAGAAATAATGAGCCAAAATTCAAAAATCAATCAACAAATTCAAAAACGTTTCATAACTTCATACGTCTCAAAAACCCTTAGCCTTTAACAAAAAAAAATTTGGATAAAGTTTCAGAAAGTCGTTACGAAACCGAAAGGACCTGTATTTGTTCAGCCATAAAAACGAACTAAAGTTGTAAAAAAACTTGTAAGAATAACAAACAAATTACGAAAACAAATGTTATTGAAGCCATTACAATCATTAGCTTTATCTGAATATTGTTTCTCTTATTTCAATTATTATCCATACTAAATCAGCTAAAATAATATTGAACGATTAAATTAGGTCACTCGGTCCTTATTTTAAAATCATTGGGATCTGTTATTACGCAAATATGCTAAAAAAAGAAAAAGAAACTCAAATTTTGACCACCCACAAAACTTTCTTGGAAAAGCATGTCGTCCACAAAACGAAACATCAGTAACGAAACAATATCGATATACACGTTAATCTTGGAATTAAATGGAATTGAATGGGACCTCTCAGTGATGAGAATAACTTACAAGTTGACGAAAAGAACAACAAAAATTTTTGGAATCAACAAAGTTTTGGAAACAATCATTATTATAAACTTTAGGGCTATTCGCTATAAACTGACTGCATTGAGTAACATCATTCAATCAATCCTAATTTAGAGGCTTATGAGACCTCTCAGCGTTTTACGACTTTTAGAAATGTCGAAGCCATTGACAAGTGAACGGTAAAATCGTTAAAAGTTTTCTATCTTCAATTATTTTTCAACAACAATGGGATTCTTCTTTGTTAAAGAATAAACTTCAAAAAAGCAACAAATATCCACAAGTATATCAAAATCACGAAAGTTTAACGAAAAACACGTACTATCAACGCCATTAAGTGCAATAGCTGTCGTAGAAACCAATAAATACGCTAAGTTATACCACGATGGGAAGACTATGATATTTGTCAATCATAAGTCATCAATAAGATATCACAATAACTCTTATTGTTATGAAAACAAACTCAAATACATGCAAAAACCAAAAACTCGAAAGAAAAATGGGCTAACTGACCGTCGAAGCCATTTATACCATAATCTTTTCTCTAAAAACTTTCTCTTTGATCCATTCAAAGTTCTTTTGAAGCAGATGATAACTGCCATTATTATGATATTGCTAAAAGATTTCAAAAGTGACCAAAATAATGAGAAAAAAAGTATCCAAAAAATGAAGTCAAATTATGAAAACTCGTGGCATCGAAGTCATAAAACCAAAAGCTGGAAATCCAAATCGCTATCCAGATTAATTTTTGTTGCAGTAGAACAGAAAGAAGTCCTGTCATTACTGAAAATGAAGTACAGTTCTAAAAAAATAGTTTAAGATCGGTTAAAATTCAAACAAATTTTCCAAAAGGGAGCCTATTTAGCTGTTCTTTAGGGAGCCTATTGCACTATTAGTCAAAGCGTCTACGCCATAGGACTTCAAAAAATTAGTAAAATATCAAATAAGGAAATCAAAACTTCATTAGAAATTACGAAAAGTCAGAGTAGAAGCTAAAAGAAAACAACTGGGATCCCTTGAAAACGTTTTTTGTTCATTGTGCTTCTTTGGACTGTAAAGGAGGTTCGCCATTAACGTAATTCTAATAATGTAAGTTACTAGTCTATAATTGACTTTAAAAAACAAAAAAGGCGAAAAATTTTGTTAGAAAACAGCTCTCAAAGAGAATTCGAGTTTCATTTTTTATACTAAACTTACCCATGAGACAAAAATTAGAATTTTTGTTGCCTTTCGTCAATGAGGAATGAAAAAGTGTTTAATTTAGTAGCGTGATATGTAATCTTTAATTGAGGTTTTAATTGAAAAAAACTTATTTTCAACGAAAATTAAGCTAAAAGTGAACAAAATCATGCCAAATATCCTGTGTTCACACAAAATTTATTCTCCTCGAAAAAAACGAATTTCAAAAAAATTCCCTTAATATCTAATTTTATGCTGGACAAGTTTTCAATGATACGTCTCGCATTCCTCTACAATGAATCTATCGATCTGCCAAAATTGTCTGAACAAAAAAACATAGCCGGAAGAGTTCCGGAAGCCCCTCGAAGAGACAAAGCTTCACAAGAAACCGTAATTGAAACTGAAGTCATTGCCTGTTTTATTAAACCATTAACTCATTACCTCCCTAAGTCTGATCTGAAAATTGGTGAAACTTTAACCACGGTCACCAAGAGAAGCAAAATGCAGCAAAATGAAAGAATTGCCGTAAATCTAATAAAAAAGCTGAAATCATTCCATTTTCAGGAAACTGAAAAATTCAATAAGACGAAAATAAATGTAGGTGCCATGACATTGCTAGAATGATACAAACTAAAATGTGAAGAAATTGGACAATTCATATGTAAGGAATATCGTAACAAAAAGACGAGGTCTTGATTTTTGAAAATTAAAAATCAAATTAAAAAATGAAAAAAAAACAAAAGCCTTCCATTGTTCAGCATTCGAGACATAGAAAAGACAACGTGTCATCCGAGAAATGAAATCATCCTCTAGAACAGAACAAAATAGATAAAAGCAGAATTCAAACATACGAAAGATTGAAATATTTTGCAAAAAAATGGTCGAAATCTTTTAAGACCGCATTTATGAAAATAATCTTAACTGTTTTTTTTCAACAACTTAGCGCCAAGAACTAACTGAACTTTTAATGAAAAAAAATGAAGTTCCTCAAGTTTTCTAGTAATTACAACCTCAAGTTTTCTAGTAATAAGTGACTTTTTCTGGTAATTAAAACCAAAGTACAAACAAAAAACTGACAAAAATTGGAAAAAATACTAAGAAAATTGGATTAGCATATGTACAATTTTATAAAACAAAATTACATCGAGGTAGAAAGACGCGTTGAGCATATGCATTATCAAAGGAGAGTTGCCCTATTAACTGATTTTTGACAAAAAGTGGGCTAAAGATCCAAAAATGAAGAAATTGTTAGAAAAAAAAGCCAAAAATTAACTAAAAAATCAAGATATAATCGCCAATTTTGAACTTGAAACGCATTTTCATGCTCTGCAAAACAATGTGGCATCAATTTCCGAGGTGTACATTTCAATATCGCATCGAAAAAAAATTATTTCTACAAAAAACCAACTTATAAGCAAAAAAAACTAGGCCACTTAGACAAAAAAACGGCTAAAAACGGTTCTCTATATGTGCCATTCAGTCACAAACTTTTCAACGTCAAACTTGAGCCCTAATTTTCCACAAATGTCATAAAAAATTAAGGAAGAATAGAATCAGCATTCAAAAACAAATTGAACAAAAAAACTAAAAAGTTAGAGCTTTTTTTAATAGTACAAGGAAACATAAAGCCGAATAACGTTCCCTTGCAATTAGAGCAATGAAAACGTCACAAAACAACGGGCAAGTCATAATAGGGTAAGAGACTTGTCTAAGATTTAAAAAAAGAAAAACTGCAAAAAATAAGAAAAAATCGTTTAAAATTTCTAAATTTTTCTGTCCTTTTTGGAAACATAAAGCCGAATATCGTTCCTTTGCAATTAGAGCAATGAAAACGTCACAAAACCGCAAAACAATGGGAAAGTCATAATAGGGTAAGAAACTTGTCTAAGATTTAAAAAAAGAAAAACTGCAAACAAATAAGAAAAAATCGTTTAAAATTTCTCAATTTTTCTGTCATTTTTCCAGAGAAAAAAAATGATTTATACCAACAAATTTTAATCAATTGGTATCTGAAAATTCCTTAACTAAAAAGCTTCTATTCTAATCCTACTAAAAGCAGTAAAACAAAAAAACAGGTAAAAAATCATTGAATTTCGTCTAAAAATCAGCAAAACTGATCAAAAACATCCAAATTAGCATTGAAAATCAAATTAACTACTTGAAACCATCAATTCCTATCAAAACACGTCTGAAACTAATACAATATCATAATCAAACCTCATAAACATCAAAAGTTGCAAAAAAAACTGCTTTTAAAAGCCGCACGTGAACAAAAAAATTTCGCTCGCTTGGAGAAAATTTTTTCACACATCAATTTCTCGCTCTCTCAAAAACAGCGGAATGAAGAAAACCACTCATTGTTCGCTCCGCTCTTCACTTTTGTTCAGCACCAAATTCACTCCAAATTTTTTCACGTGTTTCATTTCCCGATTCAAAAACCACTCCAATAATATTGATTCAAAAGAAGGACTTCTCCAATACTGCTCTTCGAGTCGTAAAAACCTTAAGAAAACCAATACTCCTCTTCGAGTCGTAAAAAAACCCATTTGAGTATATAATTCCTCCCCCCACAAGTCGGTTCGGAACAACTGGAGTCCCCCACACTATAGTCTTCGAATCATTTTTTAACAACATTATCTCGGGTTTGCAGATGTAAATGTGTACAAAATAGCCCGGCTCTGAAAAGAATCTACAAAACGTAAATTTTTTCAACTGACATTATTTAAGTACAGAAAACTGAGCAATACCCTGGTTTCATAATTTACTTTCAGGCTCTAGATTTCAGACTGTATTCGAAGATTTCCATTTTCAGTAACAAAACAGCAAATGATGAATGACATGATTCCATTAATGAATTAGAGCCTTTACCAAAACCAATAAATTTTCCAAATATATCAGGGTTTAAAATTGTTGTTTAGCGAATATTGAGTGTCTGCGGCCTACCCGCACCTCAAAATAAAAATATTTTGATTGAAATACCGAAAGTTTCTGCATTGTTTGCGCTGTCAGCACTGCGTCTGCTTTAGAAAACTTTTGTTTGCCGCTATCTTGAAATGATCTTTAGATTATTATTCAACAAAAGGATGACCGTAAAAATTAGGAATAGTTTGGGAGGTGGAGTAAAAACGGCGATTTGTGTTAGATGAACACGGTTATTGATAGAGGTCAAGCAGAGAAGAAAATTAGAATAAGGGTGAGCGAGATCGTCGATTTGATGCCGCGTGGCGTAAAGCAACATTAATTTTGATACTAGTGCACATTTTACTGTTATATAAGCGGTGCGAGACAGTCCTTTAGTTTCCTCAACAAGCCAAATGTGGGAAGCCGCTTCACTATCTCATGGAATCCGGGAAAAGGGTATTAAGGCAGCTGTTTTACAAAGAGAAATAGATTAGTTAGAACATACAGCTCTCCCCATGTCTGTTGAAAAAAAAGTAAAAACCCACTATTAAACTCATAAGGTATGACATTCTGCTTCGAACGGGGAACAGTCAGTCATCATTGCTATTTGACCATGTCCCAGTGCAATTTTGGCACGTCTATTTTCTTGTAGTAATTGTTTTTCAAAGTTCGAAATCTCTCAATCAAACAAGCACTTATAATGATTTTTGGTGTCAGCTTTACATATAGTGTTCAACTAACAGCCTTTATTCATCATGGGTGAAATTTTCGGAGAGAAAATTGAGGACAAATTATATTTTATGTTTTTTGATGTGCTAAAATAACGACAATTGCATTCCGGGCCATAAAAGGTACTCAAATTTGTTTTCCTTCATTATGTTACATATTTATAATAGAAAAAAAAAGTTTGATAGGTTGAACATCTTACTGAAACTCCCCAGACCTTGCTCACAGTCAGTTTCATTGCCGAACCATTGACTTTTGAATAGTAACCACTACTGAACCAGACAAATAGAAGTGTAAATGCTTCTGCCAGTCTGCCCAGAGTCGATTAAGAAACATTCCAGTCCCTCCCTTTTCTTCGCAGCCTAATTTACAGTATTGGTGAACACTGCACAGAAAGTTTCACATCATCAGACTGTAAATACAATGAGCATAGCAAGTTTTGAAAATTTCGAATAACTGACATCATGCTTAAAATTTTTAAAATGGTGATACTCTCAAAAGCTATTCTAGCTCCAACTATAACATATATTGGTGGATTTATATCTTTGCGGTGGAAGAGGAGGTCGGAGGTGGAGGCGGGGGTTGGAGGTGGAGGCGGAGCGGAGGTTCAGGCGGAGGCGGAGGTGGGGGCGTAGGCGGAGTTTGATGTGTGAGTCAGAATTAGATGTGGTGTAGTAGTAGTAGTAGTAGTAGTAGTAGTAGTAGTAGTAGTAGTAGTAGTAGTAGTAGTAGTAGTATTAGTAGTAGTAGTAGTAGTAGTACAAGCTTCGGGCTTCGTCCGCGGGGTGTCAATCCCAGTGTTTGTTATCAGACTATTTCAGTTTATCTTTTTCCAGTGTCTGAGTAGTAGACTCTATGGTCTTCATATGTTGTGTTTTTCAGATTTGATTGAAAGTTGTTTTTGCTCCTTTGTGAATTGTGCGTCTGTGTATTCTTTGTATTGGAAATGGAAAACATCAAACTCTTGTTTGAATTACACGAAACCGTTATACGGTTTGTTGATGAGTCGTCGGTGGTACTGGCCCTTGAAGACCCGTAGACAAATTTTTGTCTCGGGTACGTGGAGTTCTTACCAAACCACAATGTTGCCAAGTTGAGAAAACGTGCCGGTAATGCCAAGAGGAGGAAGTTTAATTGTTCTTACTGCGACTACTCCGCAAAGAAGAACTACATGGATACTATATGGTTAATAAATTGCATGTTTTTGGGATATTCATTTCTTAATTCATTTGTCAATTTAAACCCCCCTTTTGAGTTGAGCATAATTATAGCATTGAGTAGAGCATAATTATAGCATTGAGTAGCGGGTATAAAAATATTTACATGTATCTGTCTATGCCTGCCTGAGTAAAAAATTACAGAAAGAATGACGCAAACGGGGAATAACATGCAGAGTAGGAACGCCGAATAAACCATCTTGCGCATATAATTAGCCGCTTAAAAGACATAATGCGCATATAATTACCGGCCTAAACGGCATAATGCGCATATAATTACCCGCTTAAAAGGCATAATGCGCAGATAATTCGAAGTAAAAAATCCATGCTGGGCATATGAATAACCTAGAAAAGGTATTGTTTGTCCTGCATTATACAATGAAATGTCTAAAATATGTCATGAACAGTTAACTTGGAAGAGGAAAAAACATGAAAAAAGATGCAGTACTGATTTAAACTTGAAGCTAGGTCCGGGTCTTTATATCAGAACTTGACATAAAATTTCTTTTCAAAAACTGGCAATATCTTTAACCGTGGTCGCTAACGTGGGTCAAAAGAAATCTGAATTTAAAACACAATTGAGAAGTGTAATTGAACAGACAGGGATTAATATTTCCGCCCCTTACCTGACTAAACTAAGAAAAACAAAAGTAGCCCAAAATTTTTATTCGATCGCCAGGTTGAAATGTTGGGGCCCCATCTTAGTGCACGTTATTTCCTCATTCAGTGAGGTTTTCATGAGAGTACAATTACTTTCATTAACGACTTGGTTAGGTCAAGTTCATCAGCTTGCGGTCAGTAAATGTTTTCACATGAAATCTAGTAGCCTGGCCGAAAATGCAAAAAGACAACAAGTAGGCTCGGTAATTTGCGTTCGCACATAATGTTCCGACCCCTCTCATCCACATCTTCGGCTTAATTTCAACAAAAAGAGGAACAGATAGAAAAGCCTAAAAAAATCAACTTTTTTTTTCAAAAAATTTGTGTCCGAACAAAAATATCGCCACCAACACAAATACTTGAGAGTAGTAAGAAAAACTGCATTAGATTGATGAGATCTGCTAATAATAAGAAAGCGAGCCAAGACAAACAACAAAATCAAGCAACAACAACAAACATTAAATACATCAAAAACCTTATGTCCATTAAAAAAAATAAATAAAGTCAAAATAGCGTCAGATAAAACCGAAAAGAACAAAAAAACTTGTACTTCACTAGAAAAGATATAAGACCAGTCCAAAATAAGACTCGGTTGCATTTAGGCAAATAAAACAAAATCGGGAAAGTTAGATACCAACTGAAAACATCAACATTTCACCGATGTCAAATAGGAGGGCATTGATATCTGCACTTATCCAATTTTTTTTATGCGGTCACAAAAGGAACAATAAAAAAGAGGCAAAAAAAGAAAATTCAATTGAAACTTGCAGGAAAACGCTGTCGAAGCCGTAATTCATAATTTGCTCCTCAAAATGTTTTCGGTCGCGACTTCTTCGAATGCCAATAATGTGTTATGTGATATGAGGAAAAGTTGTAAAATTAAGAAGTTCTTTTGTATTTTTTGAAAACATTTGATTTCAAAGTCGGAAAACCCATTAGATACAACTGAAAAATTAGATAGATATATATATTCGTCCAAATGAAGCACTTGAGAGCTGTAATAGTTCAGAATACGTCTTACGTTTGAAAAAAAGTCGAACACAGACAAAAATCAAAAGTTAGTTTACTGTTTTTTTGGCGAAAAACCCGTGTTGAAGACAGTAAAGTTACAACGAACATTTTAAGATCTTCAGATTTTGTACAGTTGCAATCTCTCCAGACGGCAATAATGTCATATGTGGCCTGTAATTACCGAGACTAGGTAACAAGTACACAGAAAGAAAGAACAAAAATGAGAAGTTAAAAAGTGTTTTTTTAAACAATTGTAATTAAAATCAGGAAAGTTTTCAGCTATCAACTCAAATAATAACATAGGCTCAATTAAATTAAGAAAAGTAAAAACTCAATTAATTTCTTGAGAAAGTGGCGTCGGAGCCTTTAATACAATAATCTGTGCCTTTAATGTTTTTGATAGGATCGTTGTGCCTTTTTTCAACGCAAGTAAGGTGTTATGTGAACTGTCAATAATGTGGTAATGTGAAAAAAGACAAAAGAATAGCGTGAAAAAGAGGCAGAGGCCTAAAAATTGAAAAAAAATTGTTAAATCTGGTTGTATCAAAGCCAGAAAACCATAACTAACGGATTGAACCGCTATTGATTTTTAAATTTTAGTTCAGTTGAAAGAAGAAGTTTTCTTTCTTTGCTGACACTAAGCTACAAGTTGACCAAATTAGAAGAAAAGTAGTGGCAAAGTTCAAAAAGCCATGGTTTACTTAAAAATCAGATAGCTTAAAATCAAATAATCGCAAGCATTCGAGTTAAAAACTAGCTGCAAGAAACTGGAGCTGCTTGGAAAGCCAATTGGGTCTATCATCAGTGAGCTTTGATTTGAATTTTTCTCTTCTTTTATTGATATAAAAGTGATCAAATGTTTTTATGAAAAAGACCGAATGATTACACTCGGAAAAAAATGTGGATTTAACAGTCCGAAACTGAACCAAAACTAGCCCCCCTGCTATTGCTGTTGGTCCATTAAAATTACTTAATTGTTTCGAATGTTATCGATATATCTAATTTCTTATTGAAATCAAAATCAAATGCTGCGTTTTTGATAATCGTCAAGAAAAGTTAGCAAAAACGGCAAATCTTTAATTTCAGAGCACTCTCAATGGCAGTTGATAATCGAACTAGACCGTTTGGATTTTACAAGGATTGCGTTAGTGGGTTTTGGTTGTGCAATTCCGGTAATTTCATTCAAAGAAGACTAATAGAGCTTATTTCGCGAAATTGTTGATGAAAACGTCTGAGCTTTGAAATATATAGCCATTTTTTAGCCAAAAAAATTGAATCAGAATTGTCAACAATATTTTTTGACATTGAAAATCAAATCAACAACACCATTGTTAATTTTTTTCACGTCTTTTAGCCAAATTGATTAAATTTTAGGCAGAACTTCCGTAAAACGGAATAAAAAGTAAGCAAATCAGTCTAAATATTCACAAAAATTTAAATCTCGATAGTTCGCTCTAGGAAACGAAGACAGAAAAAGTCTTTTTAATTCCATATTCTACGCCGACTGGGCTTTTTTATGATACCACTCACAACTCTCTACGATGAATATATCGATCGGTCCAAAGTGTCTGAACGAGAAAAACCCATTTGAGTATACAGTTCCTCCCCCCTCAAGAGGGGTCGGAACAATGGTTGCAATGGAACATTTTTAGTGTTGAGTTCAACTTTCTTTGGATTTATTAGGGACTGTTCAGTACACGTGTTCTTCTTTTCCTTCATCAATCTCTAAGACGAAAGCTTAGCTAAATTTTGATCATTTTTGAAACCATCGCCTCTTCCATTGTCGTTATACTAACGTTACTGGATCTCTGAATTTATCTAATTATTTTTTGCTTGGTCGTTGATGCGGACATTGTTGACGCAGAAATATTTGGGCAATGTTATGAATTGGAGGCTTGTGTTTGGTTGGATGAATTTAAAACAACTCAGACACTTTTTGCATTTCAGAATGTCAGAGTATTGATTTTCGAAAAGTTTTTTTTTAATTTTTTAAAAAAGTTCCTAAGAAACATTGTATCCAATTGCTACTCATTTTCAGTTGAATCAATGGAAAAAACTGTCTTGTTAACCTTTTTTCTTTTGTCTATTTTCGCTAACAGATCGCTTCAAGCCTATTAAAATTTGTTGATTCCAAAAGAGACTTCACTTTTTTGTGTCCTCCATGTCAAAATGTCCTGGAGTTTCTGTTCCCCTGGTGTGTATTTAATTTGCAGTCAAATCCCATCATATCAGGGGCCTATTCTTTGAATCTCGCTGTCTTGGAAACTTCATATCACTTGCGTTATTATTAGAGAAATTCGTCGGAGTATTTGCTAGAACCGGCAATAAGGAAGCTTATAGTCATATGTAGAAAAAAGATTCAATTTTTTCGGAAAAACTTGGCACGTGTAAGGAATGCGGGCAGCGGAAAAGAAAATTGCAGAAAACTTTTTCTAAACAATTTAAAAAAAACTCTCTCTTTAAGTCGCCGGTGAGAAAAACTTTCCTGTCTTTGACTAACTAATTCAGGCACAAATGCTTGCAACCTTGATGAATTTAGAGTCTGGAAACCAATTAAACACATGTTTCTGAAAAAAAACTCTCCAAATTCTGAAGCAAAAATATGGGTTTTTCTCGGGACAAATTTGCCAAAATGTTGTCGCTATTTCAGACTCTATTGGCTCAGGGAAAATAAATATAAAGTTGATTTCGAACGTTTTCTATGAACCTGCAGTCTATGGCTCTTCATTCTTTTTCCCCTGCTTTTGTACAAAGAACTGACTTTAAGTTTTAAAATCTCAAATTAAGGACAACAGTTCTATAGTTTCTCGCTGCAAAATATTAGTCTGCATTTCAAATAATGTTTAATAAAATTAAGCGGATAATGGAATACCGTGAATTTGGTCGTGATAGTTTCATATCAAGTCGGACAGCTGAGGTATATTCATGACCAACAGGCATGATCAAACGACTGTGTACCATTGCTAATAGTGCCAATTACCAATTATATGAAAAATATATAACAAAAAAATAAAGCAATAAAAATAGAAAAAAATACCAGCTGCTATTTGGCATGATCACTTATTCAGAAAACTGCCTAAAATTCACGAGTAACCTACCAACAAAAATATATAACAAAAATTTACTGGGTGACCATTTTACACTTGGAGTAATGAAGAAGAAAACGTAGGGTTTGAAAACTGAAATTTTGTACTCTAATTATAATTTTTAACTCGTTCTTTGTGATACTTTTCCGGTTAGTTTGAAGATCAAAAGCTGAACAATGATGTAAAAAAAAATCCAACCATACAACTTATTTGTTTTAAAAAAGATTAAAAAACGAGAATTTTTATTGTACCGGTATATGGCGATTGAAAAACTGGAGCCATGAGTTTGAAAACCAAATGAGAAGGTGGAAATCTTTGGATTCCAACGTTTCTTACAAATTTTGTCCCATTTTTAAATTCCTCTCGTCTCAACTTTATTTAGCGAGAACAAACGGGGTGCTATAGTAATGAAATTAGTCCTTGTCCAATGATTCCCCCGTTATTCTTTCTTAAAAATTACCTGCCAGTCAATCCAACTTTATTATCTGTTTAGCGGAAATAACATCTACTATTTCAGTTTACCTGTGATGAACCTGTCACTTTTTGCTGACGGTGAGCCGAGCTCTTCAGGAGATTATTACTGCGTTGGAATATTTAACAAGAATGGTGCTAAAAGAGTGAACTGCGAGGTTCAGTCGGAAAAAGAGAAAATGTCTGTGTTGTGTGAAAAAGTTTGTAACTAATGAGCACAACAGTCCGTAAATATCAAGAGGGAAAATGGTTTGTGATGGTTTGAAGAATTGTGAGTTTCCTGAACGTTTTTTTTTCAAGATTCGCATGAGAGTTGGTGTTATCCATGGTAACATCCTTTTACGGTTACAAAAAAGACAATGAAAAATTTCTTTGTATGATATATTGCAACGTTTTCTGAGATCCATACTTGATCTTCGTTAATAAGCGGTAGCCTATATAATCTTTGTTTTATTAGCCTGAACTATGTATGATCTTTTTACTAAAGGTGGGAATCCGATATGATCTTTTTGTGGAGGCTGGTATTCATATATCCAAATTTCTAAATAACATTCTCTTTAGATGCTAAAGCTATTGCTTCACCACTAGAACACTCCCAAATATAAACGTTAACGAAACTGGCTATTTTCTAATATCTAGTCAAAAAAGTTGATTTTGTCAATAAAATTCTTCACCAGTGTCTTTCTTGGTGGACACTGGTATATAACTAGTTTTCACATATAAAAAGGAAAACTGAACAGAGACAGAGCGGACGTTCTCATGTGCTTTCGATTGATCTAATTGGAACACAGAAAATCAATCTTGCTAATTTTTTTTTGCACAGTTCTGTTATGCAGCAAATTTTTCTGACAAGCTGACTATTCTTTGAGCAGATTCGTTGGTCATTGTTTGCGCACAAGATTTCCATGTCCAACTTATGACTACATCGCAATCAGAATGATATATGGAAAACCCACGGGGATTGAATTGTTTCATTGAAAACTTCGGGCAGATTGAAACCATCAATGATCCATACTATAGACTCGTTCAAAATTGCTGTGCCTTCATGTGCAAGCTTTAAGATACTCAACCATCAATACAAAAATTACATACGGTCCCGACTTAGATCGTCCTCGTTATGAAGAGAAACGGAAGTCTAAAAATTTCTTTCCCCCATACTCAGGCTCCTTTTGGTTCTAGAAATGTCTCATGCTGCACACTTCATAATGTTAGTTAATTTTTTAAACATTTTTGTGCTATTTTTCTGCTCCTAAGAATGACTATTAGCCTTATCAGTTATCTGTACCAATCCAAAAATTGTTTTAGATGAGTTCTTCTATTCCCCTGTCTTCTTGTATTATCGGTAACGATAAATAATCTGTTTTATTAGCTTGAACTATGTATGATCTGTTCATTAAATTTGAGAAACCGATATTTTTTTTGGTAACTAATTTTAATATATCCAAATTTTGTTTAAGATGTTAAATCTGTTGCTTCACCACTAGAACCCTCCCAAAAACAAACGTTAGCAAAGTTGCTTTTTTCTAATATGCTGCCAAAAAGTTGACTTTGTCTTTAAAAATTTACTGTCTTTTAGGAGACACTGGTACACAACTAGTTTTCACATAGAAAAGGAAAATTGAACGGATACAGAGCGGGCGTTCTCATTTGTTTTTGATTGATGTAATTGGAACGCAGAAAATCAATCCTTCTAATCGTGTTTTTTGCACATTTTTCTGATGCAGCAAATTTTTCTGACAAGCTGACTATTCTTTTAGCGTATTGTTGGTCATTGTTTGCGCGCAAGTTTTCTATCTGCAATTTAAGTCTTCGTCGCAGTCGGAATGATATATGGAAAAACCCACCGGGAATAAATTGTTTTATTGAAAACTTCAGGCAGATTGAAACCATCAATGGTCCATACTATAGAGACTCGTTCAAAATTGCTGTGCCTTCACGTGCAAGCTTACAGGTTCGTATGAAAATACTCAACCATCAAAACAAACATTACATACGGTCCCTTCCTCGTTATGAAGAGAAGCGGAAGTCTAAAAGTTTCCTTCACCCATTCTCAAGCTCCTTCTAGAAATTGCTCATGATGCAGACTTTTTAATGTTAAGTAAAATTTGTACTTTTGTGTCTTTTTTTCTTTTCCTAAGAATGACTATTAGCCTGATCAGTTATGTTTACCAATTCAAAAATCGTATCAGTCGAAGTCTTCTATTCCCTCTTATATAAGTGATACATAGCTTCAAGTTTTTCGGCAATTTGTTAACAATAATAATAGTTTCTTTTATTTTTCCATTTCTTTTTGGCGACTCAAGGTAGACCTAAATGATTTCTTCTCGTGGTCTTGGATGATAAAGCACGGTCATTATAAAATGTGAAATAACTTGGAAAGAAATTATTTGGTTCGCGTCTCTGGTTTGAAGCGGAAAAAAGTTAAAATTGTATTATGGAATTCTTGCACAGTGATCTAATTTTAATTCTTGCACTGTGATAATTATTGACTCTACGCTAACCGATGTCGAACGTTGTCATCAATGTGTTTTTATGGGTAAAATATTATTAGAACAGAGTCAATTCCGAGATGTTTTATTCCTATTTGGTTATTAAAAGTGCTAAGCGAAAAACACATTGACAAATGCCTAAGATATTATGCGCAGCTTATGCATTCAAAGACGACCCCTGTGATGAGCGGATTCAAATCTTGCAAGAATCTTGCAATATGATTCAAAGCTTGCATGATGCTAGCAAGAAACTTACAAGATATCAATCAAGGCAAAAAATAAATTAGGGTACAAATCTTGCAAGAACCTTGCAAGCAGATTGCAAGTAGTATGTATTCCCTTCCAAGATTGCTTGCAAGATTGTTGCAAGATTTTGAATTCTTCGATCACTAGGGGAGTGACATCGCATGCAGGGCAATGGCAATCATCAAGAAGTAACATCGAGGGTAGAGAAATCAGATGTCGAGTTAAAACAATATATAAAGAGTCTTTCGAAACGGAGAGAGGCGACGAGATTCAGGATTACATCTGAACAGTGACACATATTAGTTCACATTAAAAGGAACAAATGTAGTATCGAGAAGACAGAAATTTGTCCCCCAGGCTATGGCGATATTAGCTGTCTTCTTGCACTCATTGAGTTTGATTATTCGAAATCTAAACTGTTTTTAAAATCCATGCGAAGCAATGGGTGCGACCCGAAACAACGGGAAAGGAAGTCAGAAACAAAAGTAGATCACAAAAAAAAATAGAATTTGTGGTTCCACCCATATAAGGGGACGTTAATTTGGGCAAATTGATCAAAAAAATGAAACAAGGACCAGGATGCCGAATAGAGAGCGAGTCAAAAGAATATATATAATAAAATTTTAAGACTGTGAAGCTGTTAATTTTATGAAAAACACAAATGAATGATTGAGTCCAGAGGAGAATACCTTTATTATCATGTTTTGCTACCGAAACATGCTAATTCGTTTGTACTATTACTTTACTTTGTTCGAGCAACAACTTCAAAAATTTTGTTGTACGGTGTGCCAAGTTTGCCTTTGTATCAACATAAACGTCTTCCATCATGCAGCTTTCTTTTTATTCTTACTGGTTTATATATCTTTCGTTGTTATCATGCTTTGTCATTTGACATTTGAATATTTTAATGGCAGTCATAGAAAGAACATTTGTGGGTGGGTTCCTGTAAATCATACAAAAAAAATTGACAATTTGAAGGTCTAAAAATTGATTGATCTCAACTTTCGGTGTTAGTTTCTTGGAAATCTTGAAACATCCTATAGTTTAGTCGGAGAGCAATGAAATTTAACATCATATGAATAGCCTATGCTTGGTTCTTAGGGTAAGCTAAAAGAGTACTCTTGAAATGTTTTTCGAGTTGGAAAAAGTGGATATAAATTAGATAGAAACTTTATAAGCGGTATAAATGAAAAAGAGTTAGAGAATTTGAAATTATTTGCAAACTAAAGTTTTCGATGGGCGTTTATATGCATGATATGGCTTTAAAGAAGAGGAACATTTAAAAAATTTGAATGGTCTTCGTCTGATAGTTATCGATCAACTATGCTCTAAATGTAGCATTTAAGGTGATTTATTCGATCGCAAAATAGTGGGAGGAATAACTTACTCACTTATATGATGGCATACGATGAAAACTATAAACGTAAAGGAAAAAAACGGTTTTTCTGTTTATGATCCCCGCCAGCTTAGTGGTTGCTTTTTGTTTGCAAGTAGTATGAATTCCCTTCCAAGATTGCTTGCAAGATTCTTGCAAGATTTTGAGCTTTGCGATCACTAGGAGAATTATATCGCATGCAGGGCATTGGCACTAATCAATAAAAAACATTGAGGGTAGAAGATTGGGGTTTTCGGCTGAAACACTATACAAGGGGTCTTTCGAAACGGAGAGAGACGACGAGATTTAGGATCGCATCTGAACAGTGACACATATCAGTTCACAAGAAACGGTTCGTACTTAGCATTGAGTAGACAAAAATTGTCCCACAGGTTATGGAGACATCAGCTGCCTTCTCGCAATTTTTGAGTTTAAATATTTGAAATCTAAGCCGTTTGTAAAATCCATGCAAAGCATTGGGTGCGACCCGAATCACCGGGAAACGAAGTCAGATACAAACGTAGATCACAATAAAAATAGAATTCGTGGTTCCACCCATATAAAGGGACGTTAATTTGGGCAAATGGATCAAAAAATGAAACAAGGATCAGGATGTCGAATAGAGAGCGCATCAAAATAATATGTATATTTAAACTTTAAGACTGTGAAGCTGTTAGTTTCATTAAAAACACAAATGACTGATTGAGTCGAAAGGAGAAAACCTATATTATCATGTATTGTTACCGAAACATGCTAATTCGTATGTAATATTACTTTACTATGTTCGAGCAAAAGCTTCAAATTTTTTGATGTATGGTGTGCCAGGTTTGTCCTTTGTATCACCATAAACTTCTTCCATCATACAGCTTTCTTTTTATTCTTACAAGTTTATATATATTTCGTTGTTATCATGCTTTGTCATTTGACATGTGAATATTTTAATGGCAGTCATAAAAAAATCATTTGTGGGTGGGTTCCTGGAAATCATACAAGAAAAATTGACGTTTTGAAAGTCTAAAAATTGATTGATCTCAATTTTCGGTTGAAGTTTCTCGGAAATTGTGAAAGATGCAATAGTGTAGTCTGAAGGCAATCGACTTTGACAATATATGAATAGCCTACGCTTGATTCATAGGGTGCGCTAAAACAGTACTCTTGAAGGGTTTTTCGAGTAGGAAAAATGGAAATTAAACAATTAGAAGTTTTATAAGAGGTTTAAATAAAAAAGTGTTAGAAATTTCGAAATTATATACAAACTAATTTTTTGATGGGCGTTTTTTATGTATGAATTGGCTTTAAAGAAGAAGAACATTTAAAAAATCTGAATGGTCTTCGTCTGATAATTATCGATCGAATATGCTATAATTGTAGCTTTTAAGGTCATTTATTCGATTGCAAAATGGTGGCGGGAATCACTTACTCACTTATATGATGACGTACGATAAAAACTATGAGGCTAATCACGTGGTTCCACTTTTCAAAATTCGACCTTCATTTTGCGCGAGGTAATGATGTTGACAGAAGAAAAACAGGTAACTAAAATGACACTTTTTCAAAAACAAACTTGATGTCATAAGAAATAGTCTCTTAAATGAGTAGAAGTTTTGTCTAAAATTCTGTATCAACAACAACTCGAATCACAAACCCAGCATAAGGAGTCTGATGCAATTTGGTAATGAATTTCTCATACGTCATTGATATTGATTTACTGATAGTGAGGTAAGTCGGGTTTGAGTTTCAGTTGCAAGTAGTAATATATAGCTGTATTTGGATGGGGGGGTTATCCTGCCATGAGGATAATAGGGTATAGAATGCATGAGGATAATATGGAGTGGTATATCCCATGAGGATAATATGGAGTGGTATATCACATGAGGATAAAATGGAGTGGTATATCCCATGAGGATTGTATGGAGTGGTATATCCCTTCTGATATACATTGCATGTAAATTAAGAAGGAAGAATTGCCGCGACTAAACTTGCATTTGAATTGTTCGTGTAAATTGAGAAGGAAGAATTGCCGTGATCAAACTTGCATTGAAAACGATTATTTACCGAGCTCTTGCTTTATGTGAAAACGGATCAAACAACAATTTAATATTTTGTTTTTCCAACTGTAAACCAAACATATTGAAACAATTAATTACTTCACAAAATCCAAACTGTGGAGCACTTTGAAAACGGATTCTGAAACTTAAAGTTATACCAAAATTCACGTACAAGCAATAATTTACCTCACAAAATCAAACTGCGGAACACTTTGAAAACACGCTCTGAAACTTTAATTACACCAAGAATCACGTACAAAATTGCGTAGAAATGGAAACTAAGGTAAGTATGTTTGAATTAATTTAGCAAGCAACAAAACGCTCAAGCGTTGGTTTTGCTATGATTTTTAATCACTGCTGTAACTTGCTTCAAAGTTAATGAGGGAGCACTGAAAATGATCATCTTCAGAACTGCTGCTCCTATCGAAATAAACAACATCAGAATCACTATTTTCCTCCTCAGTAGTAGCTCTAGCAACAATAATTCCCGGGTTGGGTGGTGTCCAGTTTTCTGCTTTATCAAGCATTCGATTCATGGGTTCACTTAAATGTTTTCTCATTCTTTTTGCTTGAGGAAGAAAGGGGCTGGGAGGTAACGGATAACCCAGTCGACATTAGGGTCATTGTCTCTACCATTGAAAATTCTACTTAAATTTTTTTCTGAGACTGATTTTGTAATCCAAACTTAATTCACTGTCCTCTTTCTCACTATCGAACGAGCTATATGAATCAGTATCACTCTCTGTTGTAGATTGCGAACTGTTCCATATAGAATAATGCCCAAGTGGCAGTGTTCTCAAACCATCAGCAAGAATGTATCGTTTATTGTCGTACACTGAGAGGGACACTTTGTTTTCGGATACCGTTTTTAGAATCTGGTTTTCGGATTTTATTTTTTTACTTAATGCGCGATATGGTTTTGCCGTAACCAGTGTAGACCTGTACAGCTCGTGTGTCAACAACTTCTGGGCAGCTTTTGTTACCCCATTCGCCGACAAATTTCTACAACCTGGAATAAAACAAAAGCAGATCAACCTGGAGTCTCAGTTGAGTTCTTATTTCAACATGCAAAGACAAAAACTGATCGGTTCTCAGGGAATAAAAGTATATATGTAATTTAATACTTACTTTTAGAAGATATTGAATACATTTTGGGCTTCAAGCATATAAATTCCGAGATGTAGTCACCAGCGAATTCATCCTTGAACTTGAGAACTCTGCTGTGGTTAACATCGGAGTAGAGCGGATGATTGTCCTGATGGTTTAAAAAATCGAATTCTGTACAAACTTCTTTCTTCTTTGCCAAGTCGGCATAAAGGTCAGTCGTCTCAACTTTATACAATAGACTGTCGGTATCAGAGTACAAGAGTGAGCACCGAAAATTTGCGCGCATAACATCATAGTGGAACCCGTACAGACGTAGTTTTGAAAGATCCAAGATGGTCGCCCCGATATTAGTTGGTGTTGTCCATTTAATAACTTTTGGTCGAGAACAGATCGCCGCCATGTTTTCGCCGAATATTTCAATTTTGTCAAACTGGAATTTTGGTGTAAGTCTTTCAGTTTTTCGGCATCCCGTGTAATGTCTACTTTCAGTCGTCTTCGTTTTGACTCAATTGTTTTCCCATATACCGAGTTGTTCATCATTTTGTAGTAGTTCTGTTCAAATCTGTTAGTTTCTTTTTTTGTCATGGCGCTGTTTAAGGTAATTTACGGTTCAAGCCACTTTGATTGTGTGAATTTGAGAATTCTGTGTATTTTTTGATACGCAACCCAAGTGGAACGTAGAATTGCAGTAGTTTGTAGTGTAGGACATAATTGCTTTTGTCAAACTTAGTTTGTAGTAGTTTGTTAACTTTATTTTCCGGTAAATGTAACGCTGCTTAACCTCTAACTGATAATCGCTTAGCCAGTCGTCCTTTACTAGTGTTTTTTCTGGTGCCAATGGGTAGTCCTGCTGTTGATCATGTATTTCACTTGGGTATTCTAAATCGACTTCATAGAAATACCCAACTCAAGAGCTATCAGGTTGGTGTAGTAGTTCGTTTATTGAAAACAAAACAAAAATCACCAACGGGTAGCATCTCCTCCTGCATAACTCCTCCAAATGAATTATTAGCGTCCAACATTAGCCCAAATGTGGACGTTTCCTTGGAGTTAAACCCAGGCAGGTAGCGGATGTTTGCTTTAAAATGTCGACTTTCGAAAACAGTGGTCATACCCCCGCGTATCGCTCGCTCTATCATGTCCAGATGTTCCCGTTCAGTGAATAACTGTACTTCAGCTTTGGTGATGCAACATGCGGTATCTTTCGCCATGTTTGGGGCAGTGAAGAACTGTACAACATCAAGCTTGTAAGTTTTGAAACTAATTTTCCGACAATACTCGGAGCAGCAAGCTAATAAAGCACAATCTAATTTTAGATACGCATCATGATAATCCTGCATATTCCACACCCAAGCAAATTCCACATTCTGTTTGCATGATTCCATTCGTTTTGCTTAATTGTTGTGCCATTTAGTGAGTTTTTCCATGCTTTTATTGGAGGCAAACTATCTTCCGAGAACTTTGTCCGATTCGACATGTACGAATATGGGTCGTAACCTTTTTGCTTGAGCAGGTCAAAGTGGTCACTAGGGGTTTCATTGAACATTACTTCCAAAATGGCGAATTCAGATTGCGGTAAAGTTTCGGCGAGTTTTTCTATAGATGCGTTAAAAAGCTTTTACGAGTCAACAAACCTTAGGAACTCATACACTGGAACAGTTTGCCCATCCATTTTCATCATGTCCACTTGAACACCTAATTGCATCGAGATATATTTCTCTTCAGTTGCTGGTATTACGCTTATCGTTGTAGATGGCGCACATTCCTGCAATGCCAGACAGACATAGTGGAGATCGTAATTTTGTATGTTGTGCCCAATTACGGGAATGAATTTTGACGTTTTTCGCCGTCGGTTGCATTACGGATGGGCACAGCCCAGAAATTCGCCACTGTAGTGGCATTGGTCAAAGTCTTTTTCGTCAATTTCATCAAAATCATTTTCGCAAATCCAACAAGCAACACTTTCTCTTTTTCCAAGTTTTGATATGTCTCCACGAAAATACGCATGTATTTGTTTCTGCTTGTGAATATCATTCGCCAACTTATGAACCACTTTCACAAAAATCTCCATGCAATTTTCGGAGCTATCTAAGTGAGTATATTTGGGCTTCGGGTTGTTATGCTCAACAACAGTCAGAGCGAAACCGCAGGGCTCATGAATCTCTATGGTGCATGATGAAGAGACGTTTCCACTATGTGAACAAGTAGGTACTGGCCGTAGGAAAGATTCAAAATCAAAGTAAATTACCAATGGGGCAAACCAGAGGGCAGACCAGTTGTTAAATTTATAGGTATTGCTGTTTTCGCTGGGCATTCGAACAAGGGCTGGTGAATGATCTTTACACCTTTCAACGTGTTCATTGAAAGCTGTGACACCGTCATAACATAACCAGAAAGTTTCTGCATAAAATCAGGGAACTACGATACCTCACTGACCGTAGAAAGCAATAAAATTTGCACAGGTCCTTGATAAGAACATAGTGATGTTTATCTGAATCGTAAAGTAGCAGTAAATCAATAACCAATTCCTCTGAACTCTTTTTTCTTGAAATTCGTATAGGAAATAGATCTTTTTTGTGGTAACCAAACACGTTAACTTGAACAAAATTAAGTTCCTCAAACTTGTTGAGACTACTAAGACCCATTGGCATCTGAAAAACGTCCGCTGGGAAAAGCAACTTCAGGTCTTTATAAGTTTCGGGATTTGTCGCTCTCAAAGTATCGTTTTGAACGTCAACTTTCATGCCAATATTTTCCTTCAGACATCTAGCTGCGGTATACTACTGTCATTGTGGTTTCGAATATTTAGAACAGCTTGGCATGTGGTTAACTCATAAGGAAGAGCTATGAATGACGATCCCCGAATAGGTCTGTATTTCGCAAAGTTGAGATGTAAGCGAATCACCCGATCCAGTAGCCATCCACTCGCTGAAGACACGAAAGTAAAAAGAACAGCTAACATTTTTTCCACCATCAGGGCAAAGTTGTTGTTTGAGATAACTCCAGCAATTACTGGGGTCATTATTGAATTGGCAAATATAAATAAATTTTCGTCGTCTTCATCAGTCTCGTGTTTTGGTTTGAAGAGTGATAGTTGAGCGGAAAATTGGATTTTCTGGGGTCCTGAGCTTAATTTTTGCTCAATAAGTTCTTCTATTTGTGCTCGCATGGACTGCATAAAGGTCTGCAAGTACAACGAATTTTCTTCATTGTTTTCAGCTTCGATTACAAACGTTCGAAGGTGACCATTAAATGCGGACTGCGAGGGTATTTGCAAAGGCTGTAATTCTTCTCCAAAAACGGGAAGCGAGTGAACAGATCTTATATGTTGTGCGTAGAGTTGAGAATTGTTAAAACCAAGATAACAAGAACAACAACAGTTTGTAAACTTTGAGTTAACTGTTCTCATATGTTCTTCAAGAGGAGACATTTTTCTAGTTGAAAACTCACAAATTGAACATTGATAATGTGGTAAGCCGCACTCATCGGGATGAACTCGTGTTGCATGTCGCGATTTGTTTCCCGGTGTACTAAACGTTGAAGGGCAGAAGCGGCAAGAATAGGTCATTTCAAAAGCAGTTATCAGAAGTAAATTAATGAAGTTGGATAACCGGATTGTTTAATAAAGTTCGTTACTCTGCAATAAAGTTCAGTTCTGTGTAATACTCAATTTCTTTCGTTACAACTCAATACATGTTTACAGTGTTTTGAAAATGGCACTCAAAAAGGGCGGCAAATTTGATATTCAAATTGAACGTACTTCTATAGGCTAATTTTGGCGCGCGCTTCAACTCCAAATTTAGCTCGACCTCGAAAGACTTTGTCTTTTCTTACAACTATTATCCCGGCTTTCTTATTATCCCTAATTTGAAGCTAAGGCACAAAAGAGATATTCACTAGATAGGGCGCCAAATTTGAATTTCAAAATAGCGGCCTCTGGTTGACTGGAATTGGCGAAAAAATAGTTTCGAAATTTGAGTAAAATTAAACACAAAAAATATTTAAAACAGTTTGCGAATTCAAAAGATGTGCCAGTAGACCCTCAGAGGGGTCATACCGAGTATTGTTGTTTGTGGATTACTTCGAAGAATGCATTTAAAAAAGCGGAAAAACTTGTAACTTTGTTTGAATTTTTTTCAGGAAAGTGTCATTTTAGACCTCATCTATAACGGGTGGTCAGAGTTGTCCTACGCTGTCAAGTGTGATGAGCAAAATTGCTCCCCGGGCCAAAAAACATTGGACAGTGCTAAAAAAATTTGCTCTAAAACAAAGAGAAAAAAAGTTTTTTTCTGTCAATCATTATAAATCAATGTCATTAAATGACAATTCCATGACAGAAACATGTGTCTTTTTTCTGAAGCGTTTTTCAATGACAGGTGTTATCGGAGAATTTGATGCCGTGGGCCCACAACGTGCAAAAATTCAAAGAAACGCGATCTAACATCTTTCCTTAGGGTACTTCATATGCTAATTAATGCCAGATGTTAATGTGACCTTGATGACCAGATGTTTTTTGGGAATCGGTGAAGGAGCCATTTTTCGGCCATGATGCTTATGACCAAAAACATACAGCATGTTCCCACAAAGACATTGCTGTAGAAAAATTCCAACGTTTTTTCATTAATATTGACGAGCGTGATGAGACGTTTTGTAGGACACAGTGTGCTGAGGACCTCGTCACCATCGGTTTCGTCCCATGTGTTTTTTGGAGCCTTCAGTTTTGGTGTCAAAGGTCAGAGGTCATCTCTCAAAAAAATTTTTTTTTTCAAGTTATTCAATTTTTTTTTTACAAACCAGCATTTTTTACCCTGTTGAACGAGAGCCCAAAGCTAGGAGGTGCTGCTAGAGGACCTTAAAACTTTTTTAACTAAGCCTAATGACATCATTTTGGTTTGAAAGTACAATTTTTTGATTTTTTCTGTGAGAGATTACAATTTTTCGACAAGTTTTTCCAAACTATGAAAGAATTTCAGGGTTCATACGCTGCTATAGCTGCTGGCATAATGTTAACAGTTCTTCTGGCCCGAAAAACGCACACATTTTGCAAAATAAAATTATTGTTAATTCCGAAAAACTTAAGGTTTAACATACAGATGTTAACAACTTTTATTGATTCGATAGTCTTAATCTGGAAATTTCAGCTCAAAAACAAATCACTGCATAGTGGTTGTAGTACATGAAATCCTGCGGTGACAATTAAATGTGTGATTGCGTCATAAGGGAGAGTGAGAATTTTCCCTGAACAAGTTTGAACTTGATAACTTTCTTGAATTATATTTTTGTCTGTGTTTTGAGTTGAAAGACAAAACAGTCTTCAAAAAATTTTATATTACAAATTCGAGGAATATAAAATACGTAATTTGTATAACACACGCACACGCACAACTTCACATCTCAAAATTGAAACAGTTTTTAGTTAAAATTAAAGTTTCAAGTTTTAATTAGGTAAATTTAATCGAAAAAGTCCATCAAAGAGTTTTCTGGTCGTCGCTTTTTTGGTGCACCGCTAACGTTTGGAGTCCCTGACAAGTGGGTATTTGAAAACTGTCGTTTAGAACCTCTCGCTTTGGCGTTTGAAAAGTTGTTGCGGACAGAACGTTCTCGTCAAAGTTATCGAAATTGTTTGGTGGGTTGTTGTTGTTGTGAATTCCAGCGAAGAGAGATGGACTAGGTGTCGGCGTAACAGTTGGACCTGGGTCAACTGCTGGTGTTGTGGGTAGACTAGCTAGTGTTGTCTCACTGTCTCGTAAAGACGGTGAAGTTTTGATCCCCCACAAATTGGTACGATCATCACAAGCTGGATAAGCTCCGAGTTGAGCTTCAAACAAAGGTACGCAGTCACAGTCGTTAAGGTAGAAAATTCGTTTTGGTTCATCAGGTAATGTGTCCATATTACAATCTTGAAATGCTGGCAGCACGTTTGCAGGTAGGTGGCCATCAGAAGTAATAATAGTTGTTTCGGATGGGTCGGTTTTCTCAGGCAGGGCGGCAATTGCATTTATAAGAAGCTTTGAAAGAAGACAGTGATGGTAAACGTGCCACACATCGTCTTGTTTTCGTTGTTGAATAAGAACCACAAAATTTTCATAAACTGTCTGATAAGCTAATGTTCTTTCCCAAGAAGCCTAAGACTCTGCGAGAATTTTAACCAACCTTTTATAGGTTAAGTGTTTATAAAATTCAGTTAAACAGATTCGAATTTGTTGCTGTAAACAAACTGCAATTTGACTCAACACATATATGAATGCCGCCGAATTATAGCTCAGGGTTTCTGTGTACATTTTTTGCAAAAGTTTCATGTAAGCTAGGGGTCACATCTGTTTTTAATTTTGAACCAATATACACTCACAATTTTAACTTGAGCGTACCAAAGATTGTTATCTAGGGTTACAACTGTTTTCAATTAACTGTTATTATATATTGTGTTCAATGTGTAGTTTCTTATCTGAGGTCACATGTGCTTTTAATTCGTAGTATATAAGATTGCTTTATGCCTTTGAAATTGTGTTCAACGTGCAAGTTTATTATCTGAGGTCGCATCTGCTTCTAATTTCCTAGTTTATATGAGCGCTTTATGCATAAGAAATTGTTCAAAAGATCACATTTGTGCCTCATATGTTTGCCATAAAAATCGTAATGAACAGACTCAAGTATGCCGTAGGTTTGCCGCCTACGGCGTACTTAATCCCAGCTTGCCGCCGCCATTGAGTTGGAGCGCTCACAACTTTATTTGAAAGAGATAAAATTTTGTTGCGCCATGCCTTTCACTTCCAATAAAGACACAGGATTTGGCGATTGTTATTTCGACATTTCAAAAACTGATAAGCGCTTAATCAGAGCAACTGTGAAAACGTATGAAAGGATGGGACCTATATGTTTCTAAAATTGTTCAAGAAAGCGGAAAGCTATTACGAATTTCAGCAGAGAGTTTCTCTAACTGTTCAAGAATTTGAGAACTTGATTGAAAAATCAGCTGATATACGCTCTCAATTCACCCAAGAGGAATCATCAAAACCTCCTCCAGCAAAGAAACCACGATTCCAACAAAAGTCAGAAGAAATTTCGAATACCAACACCAGCAACAAAAATGGTTGAGGCGATGTATGAGCGCTCACCAAATTACTTTAAACAATTTCAAAAACAGTTCAAGTTTCAGATTGTCGAAGAGAAACTTACCCTTTCTAACACAAATATTTATGCAGTGTGTGCCCATTTTGATTCTGAATTTTGCGGTTTAGTAACTAACCATCATCACGTTTTGCTTGATACAACAACTTTCGAAAAGGAAACTTTGAAACGAAACCAGAATTTTCCTGTGTCTTGTATTTTACAACCTCCAAATTCTTATTTTTGACTGCAACAAATTTGGAGACTAATGGAGACGTTTTTACAAAGCTCAAATTGGCGGTTGAATTCAACAGCTCCGCAGATAAAGTTGACTCACAGACAATACGCAAACAACTGCCAGATTTTTCCTGCCACAGTAATGTGAAAAACAGCAATGCAAAACAAGTGAAAATGAATCCCCTCTGCGAAGATGCCAGTAGTTGCTCAAAAGACTATCTACAACGCCCGTCCTCCATCGAAACAAGTTCAAACTGATTTTGTTAATGGTGAAACTATCCGAAGAGTTGAAAACGTTTTGTCTGGTCCTCATTCTGGTGTTTTTGTCAAATTATGAATATTTTTGTTAGTGAATACGAAAAACTGAATATTGATACTGATTTGTTGAGTGTTCGCCTTGTGTATGAAGAAAAGTTAAATTTTGAAAAAAAAATAATTTATTGCTATCAAGGAAAGGTTAATAAATCATATGAAAAGCAAAGCGAATTAAATGAGCATCAACCAGTTTTACAATTTTTTGTTGATTAAAAATATATTGAGCAATATAAATACAAAAAAGTCCACAAAGTTTTGAGTTTTTACTTTGAATTGGCTGATCCTTCAGTAACTGATAATTTGCCTTTTCTTCTAGAGAAATTATTCTTTGGTAGACATCATTGAATGACGAAATAGACTGTCCGTAAGGATCAGCAAAGAACAATTAATCCTCCTCCTCTTTCTGGCACAATAGTAACCAATGGGTACCAAATCATTCTGCAGTTGCTGCGTTAACAATGAGGAAATTGTTTGGTTTCAACTTTTGGGGAAAATTATTTGCAGCAAAGACACCCAGAAATTTAAGCTTGAGTGAAGCACATCTTTGAATTAGATCATTGATATCATCTTCGTTCAATTTTAGTTTTTCAAAATGTGATTCTTTGATACTCTCCTTGCACTATCAACAAAAATGGTACTAGCTTTTTCACCAATAATGAAAATTTCAATATTGTTTGGTAAGGCCACAGAAAATTTTAACTCAACAGATATTGAACAGTTTGTCAGTTCAGGGTGAATAAAGTCATGGGATGCTTGTTGGGTACTGGTCAAATCAAAAACCATTACGAAATGGTTTGGGTAATCTGTCAAACTTATTCCCTGTCCATTATCAATGTAAGCTAGATCCTATATTGTATTAAAGTAAAGACGTTTGTCGTCAGCTGTAGATAATGGACTATCTGCCACAAGCAAACCGTTTCGATATACATAAAACTGCCCTAGGTTAAATTTTCGGAAATGAAATAGATTTTGCCGATTGTTACCCAGAAAAGCTTCATTTGTAATTAAGCAGATCGCCAGTCGGCGGATTGGTTTTCTCGCAAATATGTCTTCTTCTTTTCAACTGTGTAGACCCGTTGAAGCTAGAAACGTTTTTGTGAGGGTTTCAAGGTAAGGATAGGAGGCGGGACTGCTCAATAATGTTTTTTCAATGGCGGACACAACAGTGTCATTAAGGGTCAACTTCCGCACATACAAATTAGTTTCGACAATTTTTACTTTGTATTGTTTCGCAGCATCATCAGACGTTATAACAAAATCATCAATTGAGCGTCTGAATGCAATTTGAAGTGTCACACCACTTAGCAGATGTCTGTCGCAAGTGAAAAAGTCTACAGCAATTTTGCCATAGAATGTGCATTCAGCTGATTGTCTCACCAAAAGTTTTCTTCTGTTCACTTCTGCAGTTGATAGCGTTCCCGGATTTTCCTCATAAGGGTAGCCTTGACAGGCCAGCCATGCATTTTTTTCATTTTTATTATGTGAAAACTCGGTCTCAATGAAACTTTTGTGAGCATAATTTCCGTTAGCGTTTGAAATTTTCAGTCCATTAGCAGACACTGTACAATCAGAGAATAGTGAATGTAACAAATTATTGTAAAAGTAGGGAGAATCTGTTTTTGTAATGTCAGCGGCGGCTGTAGCGTCATATTTCAAATCAGCTTCAGAAGACTGGACAATTTTAAATTTAACTTCGAGAAATATTTTTTGTAAACCGATAAAGTTGTTTCTGGCACCAGCGACATCAATTTCTAACATGGGACCATTTGGGCTGTAGATTGGACCCAATTTTTGACAAAAACTACCATCAAAAGTCACCAGTAGTTAGGGTTTTCCAAATAAATCCAATGAGCTGTGAGTTGCTTCTGATGGTAACAAATTAGCGATCATCGTTCACTTTAACAAAAAAATCCGACCGACTTCTTTTTGGTGATCTATGCGTTGAAATGGTCTTTCTGCGTTTCTCGCCTACTTCCATTGGCTTGCCTCGTATTGATTTCCTCCGATGTAAAGTAAGTCGTCAAGAGCCTCCAGTCTGTTTTTTAACAGTTTGTGAAATTTTGTTCTTAATTGCTTGTCTAGGAGATTTTCTGTTGCCCACTACATCCACAATCTCTGGTACACTTTGTTTCAGGAGCTCTTTCCCGATACTTTTAGCAGTTGGCAAAATGAAGCGACGTGCTAGGGGCAGTGCAACACGTCCAATTCCTGCAGCTAAGGCGCCAAAACCACTTCCTCTTTGTCGATAATGTCCAGAGAAATGAGGCAAAGACGTCGCTTGATTAGCATTGTAAGAATCCATTTTTTTGGAAAAATTTTTTGAATTGTAGTGTTAGAATAATTTTTCCAGTTCCCGAAAACGGAACTAATTGTCCTGTTTCAGTCCGCAGTTCAATTGAAATTGATTGAATTGTGTTTTTTCAAAATTTTCTTGTAGTCTAAATTTGTAAAAACGATTCGATGAGTTGGTTCAAGCTCACATTTACTACCGTTTTTTAGACGTTGTTTCGAATCAATGACTCTCAAAAGAGGCGCCTTAGTGTCACCGACGTTTTGGTATTCAATTATGTTTGTTTAGATGAAAATAAGATGCTTTCCTGCACAAAGGTCGGCTGGAAATTCCCCATAATATGCTTTTGTATCATCACTTTTCATAAGCCTGTTTTCATTTGGATTTATTTTGCACCCAATATGAATTCCATTACCGTCGGGAATACCTTCAAAGCCAATGATGCTGGGTATTCCTTCACTGGGAAATGTAATTCCCTCAAGTTTCCCTAGCAAAATTTCGAATTTTCCAGAGCTCTTAATTTCTCTGAATGAAAAATGGGGTAATCCAACTGTGCGCTTAACTGTGGCAAGAAGTTGCGCCACTGAATCACATAATCCTGCCATATAAGCTAGTTTTGGCCCGCTATATGGTCTGGAAATAACATTGGCTCCAGAAGACATCTTTTCGGGATCTTCATAGTCTTTTAGGTTGTACACAGTCAGATTTACATTTACAGTATTTTCTATTTTTGTTGGGAATATGATTTCACTTAGCGCCACTCGCCAATCAACTGAAGTTGAATTTCGTCACTAAAAAAATTCCGAAATGATGCAAGTGTGTTTGATTCAAACATTGAAGCGGATGAAACAACGTGAATTGTAAACTCTTCTTCAAACCGGTTATTGGACATTTTCAACGGGAGGGAGCCTGACAAATTGTAATTCTGGTTGATAAAAATTTCATCGCATTGGTTTGTTGTCAGCGTCGACTAAAGATTGTGTTGTTGGTTTTAATGTAGGTTTTCCCGTTATTTCAAAGACTTCGTCTGTGAATGATTGCTTGTAGCTTTTCCGGAAAGCTTTTTTCTTTTTAACTATTCTCACAAAATCCCCAACGTAGAACTTGGGCTTCTGAGTTGTGCTTGTTTGCGCGGTCAATGACACTAACCGCGGTATATCTTTTTTTGTAACTTTATTTGGGGCAAGTTTGGTTACCCGATTTGCTCTTGAATTGATTGTTTTCACAAACTGGTCTAATTGGTCAATGTAGGAATATGTCCACTTTCTTCGAGGTACCGATGAATTATCTCTTTTAGTGACCTACTGTTCCTCTTTGCAAGTGCAGATTTTTTTCGCTGAAAGTACTGTATAAATGAAATCCACGTTTGTTGCACAATTGCTTGAAAGCTCCAAGAAACTCTTTAGCATCGTTAACCCACACTTTTTCAGGCTGCTTATTTTTGATCCTCTTTTGGAATGCATCAGCTGTTTCCGTCGCATACTTTGTTTTCAAGGGTTCCACACGTAAGTATCTTGATAGACAGTCAACTGCTGCCAGGAGATATTTTATGTTACGGTTATATTTCGCTAGTTTGTCAACGTGCGCCAAATCCAATGACCAAATTTCATTTATGTCTATTACAAAAACATTAAGCCTGGGAAAATTTAATCGAATTGAACGGTACTTTGTGAAAGACGGTTTTGTCTCCAAAGAGGACTACACTTTACCTAATAGCAGCTTGCTCTGGGTATGTAAGCTTTTTGTGCTTCCATAGGAAGCTGGTCCTTTTAAATAAAGCTGTTCCAAACGTTTTACCTCAGGAGAAGAAAGACCATTTCTTTTGACTGGTCTCTTTTTTGTCTGTCGTTTCGTCACTTGTTTCTCCGTAATCTCTTGTTGGGGTTGATTTAGATCCACTACTGTGGGGTTTTTCCCGGCTTGGGTAGAATTCTTGTTCACTTTCCGACGAGTTTTCCAAGATTTGCTTGGCATAGGTGTTTGCAACTAAATGAGGTGATATATCGAGAGCAGTCAAAATTGTTGAGTACTTTTTAATGTCAATTTTTGTTGTGGTTTGCTGTAAATTATACAAAAAGTAGAAACTTTAATGCCCAGTGGTTCTTTATTGATATGAAGTGCATCGTTTCCTCCAATGGAAATGACGTCAGATTGCATAATGTGTTTAAGTAAGATTTCAGATCGCTTAATTTTGTTTTTCTCCATTGGTTCAAGTTCAGATATTATAAACTCAAACTGAGAAGTTTTTGTTTCTTTAATATTGGTTCTATCATACTGTCTTCGCTGACTGATTCTGATGTTTCTTCCATAGTGGCCTCCTTGTTTTCGTAAACACTGCTCATATGTTCAATAGGCTTTCCTTCTTTTTGTGGTTTTTCAGACTGGTTTCTTTGAAATAGTGATAGTTGAGCTGCCTTCTGTTCATAATTAGGGTTTTCCAAAATTTCATTTTTACGGGTTGATGTGACAAAAACATTCGTTTTGGAATTAAAATGAATTCTTCCGTATGCATTATTCTTTTGTCAAGTATCGATAGCAAGAAAATTCAACAATTCTCACCAACTCTGTTTCTTTGGCTAAAAGTTTCTTCTTTAGTTTCAAACTTGTTTGATTAGTTAATAGTATTTTGAATGATTTCTCGTAACCTTCTAATTTGGTTTTATTAACTGGAACGTTTCCATTGACAATATTGAGTAAGCACTCGCAAAGGAAATTAATGAACTTATTTGGAGCTGTCTTGATTATTTTTCCTACGTTTGAGTCCGATGTATCTAGCATCTGCCGCAGCATACATAGTTCTTTCTCTCCCATCCGTTAAGTTGGTGATAACACCTTTAGCTGATGGAAGATAGAAAATTGAAATATTTGAAAAGTAGCGTAGGATGTCGGATGTTTTTGGATCTTAGTCGATTAACAAATGACCAAACTGCTTCCTGATTGCTAGCTCATAACTTTCCTTCAAAAATTGTGTGTTATTCAGGTGTCGACCAATAAAAATATTTTGCTGTGTCTCTCGTGGTGATTTGAACGAAATTATATGTGTTGTATTCAAATCAAATGTTCTAGACCATTTGCTCTGTTGAAACAAGTTGCGTTTGACATATATTGCACTAATGTTTCTATGTCGCCCCGGAGTTGCTAATTTAGAAAACTCTTTGTCGTTGAAAAATCCCTCTCATGAATCGTCAAAAACAAGCAGACAGTTTTCTAACTCTGAAACGAGTTCAAAAGCAGAAAACTGTTTGAATTCTAAGTTCAGTTTCCTCTCTAATGACTGAAATTTTGGCTGATCATGCTGATAAAAGTAAAAGATTTTTTGAAACTCTGGGGAAAATGTGCCATGTAGTAACATTTTGAAAATCAGCTCAGTTTTTCCGCAACAAGATGGCCCGCAAACAGCCATGAACATCATGTCAGACGTTGAAATTATTTTGTTCATAACTTGGGATTCGGAAGAGCGTATCCAACTGTACACGAGAGTAAAGAAAACCAAAATGTTGATTCTTTTCAATCAAGATTGAAAAACAATAATTTGATCAGAGAAACAGTTATGAGAAATATTATTATAAAAATTTGTGTAAAATATGCCACTGCTGATCGAGGTAAACTCGAATTACAAAACATCCAAGACTGTCTTTCTTGGTGCTCGGCGTCAAAAATCAAGTCAGTTATGCCTCCACCCGAGTCTAACTGATCTTCCGTTTGACTCATTTTAAAAATTTAATTGTGAAAAATGAATTGCAAATTTATTACAATATTATTTAGCAATATATATTTCATACAACACATATTCAGAGTCTGTGTCATCATTTCTGTAAGCGGTTGAATAATTTGTATTTATTGAGTCTACTTTATCTCTGAAAACAATGGACTCTACATCGTTTTCTTTCACCCGCTGCTTGATTTCTTTGGGAATACTCTCATCGTCCAGAGACATCAGAATTGGAACTGCACGCTTGGGCATAGGTAAAGGGATTAGTTTCAGTCTTTGCATTTTCTCTTGTATAGACATGGTACAATTGAAAGTACTCCACAATTGAAAGAGAAAGATATTTCTTTAAAGCTTCTATTTCAGCGCCACCAAACACAATCTGCTGCTTTCTCAGAATTGTTTGTCCACGAGAGTCACTTCTTTCCTCCTTGACTAGTGTTACACTCAATTGATTGTCGGGCGCTTTGCAACTGTAGACTGTCAAACTTGGAGATAAACTCACTTGAAGCAGTGACAAATTTGTCTTCTCTGGACGTCGCTTCATTCATCAACCAGTGATAGAACAACAGGGCTTTCTTCCTCGCGCAATGCCTGCTCTTCTGTCTTTTTGGGCAGCTCAGTGCTTGTAGGTTGCAAATAGGAGTTTCTCGATACAACTTCAATTGTTCAACTTTTGGAGAAGACAATGTTTCTATATTTATTGCGTTTTTCTGAATTAGTTCCGTGAGAGTACTTGTTTTCTCTTTGCCCTTGGCGTAAAATACCGCTAATGGAAATCGAAGAATAATGTTGTCTATGATTTGTTGCAAATAGCAGTACGGATATTCTCCCGTTTCCCACAGAAGACCGTGCAAAAGCTTAGAAACCCACTGGTAAGACTTTTGATCACTTGAAAAGGGCGTTCTGTATGAATTGGGAGGCAGAAAGGAAATTATGTCGATAAAGTTCTCAGTAGCAATAGCAAGTTCTTTAACTATGAAGCCAGATTTATTCCGAAAACCTTCAATGTCCAGAACAACCGCTCGTGATTTCAGCATTCCAACATACTGAACAATCTTCCTTTGAAAGTTTTCACGTAAAGACAACAAGCAAGGCCGGTCACGTGACCAAGATTCTCTTTTGTGACTGGACAAGTTAAAACGTATGAGTAACCTGGTCCTTTTTCGCTAAACTCATGAACAAAACCCGCAGCGTCGTGGAGAATAGCATGTAATAGCAGAAAATTGAAAGATTTAAAATATTTGTCCAGTGATGAATTATCAATACCAATTATGCCCCTGTAAGATTCTGGATTTTGATTAGGCCGCCTATCACGGGAAAAAGAAAGCGCCCAGATCTCACAATTCGAAAGGTTTTAGTTTGTGGTTCGTCTTCTTCTTAACAACAATAGATTTCCCGTACTATGCTCTTGGCTGTTCAAAAGTGTCGATGGTAAAACACTTAAATTAAATAACTGTAAAACTAACTACAATAACTCAATAGGCATCAGGTAACATGCGCTACGACAACCAAAATAACTACTATAGCTAATTCTAACACAAGCAACGACAAGCTTGAAACAATAACTAACTAAGTTGTTTCTCGATTCAATTCTACTATAATACCGATTGCCGCTAATACTCAAACGCAATCAAACAGCTGGAGTTATCCCTCAGCTAATACCAGACTGATGAACCACAGTCTAACAACAACAATAATCCGAGCTTCTCGCTCAATCAGGCAAACTCTGCCAAATAATTATAACTAATCGGAGCCGCTTGCTCAATCAAATAACGCAAGTTCCAGAGCCTCTCGCTCAATTGCAACAGCAATCGGTGCTCAACAATGTAACCGAACTGCAATGACTACTCAGAGCTTCTCGCTCAATCAAATGAGGCAAACTTAGCCAAACAACTCTAATTCTATAACAGCGACTATTCAGAGCAAAGTTAACGCAATGACGCTCAATAACGATTCACAGAGCCTCTCGCTCAATAGTACCGGCAAACTATGCCAAACAATCGATAATTAACTTGTTCGCGATTTGCAACTTCTGCGCTGCGCTTATAGTGTAAGCCGCTTTTATGCTGAGCCGAGCAAACAGTTTGTTTACTCAAACCAAACAACAATCATTATTGCGCAAGGTTTTCAGCCTTCTTTACTACGGTTGGCTACTTCTTTTACATTCCGTAATACCACTGCCGTAATAAGGTGACGTGTTAAATACCAACACATACTTATTAAATATCAGCCAAGATGGCCGCCAAATATACGTATATGCCAATTCCGGAGTTTTCGGTTCTTACGTGCGATTTGTTTACATAGGGGGATTGCTAGGGTACCGTCCGCACGTCCGCTTATGTGCTGTAGGGTAACGGTCCGGTTGCGTTGTACGTCCGTAACAATCAAAAGTCCAAAATGGCCGACAAGTCAACTTATACTTGGTTACCTACTATATATGTGTTTCCGGGTCTTTTGTTTACATAGGGCGGTTTGGGGGTATGGTTCGTATTTCGCCTAATCAGGCGTAGGCTCAGGGCCTTATTGCACCCTAGTATGACTAACGTTCATTTAACTCAAAATTTGCGAATTTCGGATTTTTCCCCAAAATTATCACTTTTTCCCCTCATAAGTGTTAATAGCTCCGGACTGGGTAAAGCTGGCACTACCAATCCTGGTTTGTAAATAGCTTAGGATTGCCCTAGGTTGATGGTGACCCCAGCTCGGTTCAGCCATATCGGCTTCAAAAATGGGGGGGTGTAAAGATTTTCGGTCCCAACTTGTAAAAATTTTCAGATTTGGCCAAAAATTACGAATTCCTAAAAATCCTAATTTCTTTGAGTTATATTGGATGTCAGTGACTACTAACTGTTTTTTCGTTGCAACAAGCTACTCGCGGATTTCAGCAAGCTAGTATTCAGCATAGAACGCAATTTCATATAAATCCCCGTAAAGTAAATTGAGGTCAGTAATACGCTATAATTGGTTTTTGAACTTCAGCTACGTAGCAGTGGCTGTTTATATGCTCTTATTGGAGGTCATGAGAGCTAGGATACCAACATATAAATCACGCGAGAGATTGAAAGAGATGGCTTAACCTCTTTACAGAGACTTTCCTGATAACAGTTCAATGATGACTTTTATTATGATTCCGTTACATATGATAGCAGCAAGCGCCAAGGTTCTGCCAACTCTCAATCAGTGCACCACAGATCCCAAATCTTTAAAAGAATAACCGCAATTTCTGAGAGTTCAAGGTAACCGCTCTAACAAAATTACTTCACTTTCCGTTTTTCGTTAAAGTAATTACTGAACCTACTCTACTTGGTAGATTGTTCCCCGTCTAGAGCTGAATGTTCTCTTAAAGGTTGTCCGGTGTTTGCAGCTGTTATATTGCCTCTAGTTGCATTACTTAATTGTCCGTTCAACTAAAAAAGAATGTTTCACACCTAAAATTCTGATAGTTGTGCTTTTAGGCCATTGGTTACGATTTTACAGCCCCCATAGGGACGTAGTTTGAGCGCAATGTTAAGATCAAGGGTAGGATCCAAATGCAAACAGCTTGCTAAAAAGTACAAATATCTATCACTGTACTCAGGATAAACTTCCCTCACAAACAAAAAATTTTCGTGTATTATTTTCAAATCTATTGTAGCAATAGTAGCAACCACTTCGTTCTATCACATCTCCGAAAAGTGAAAATTGGATCTCCTGGATAAATTTAACATCAGATCAAAATGCACTATCCGTAAAATTGTAACTTTTAACCCAAGTCTTTTTGAACACACGAATGTTTTCGATTAGGCCAATGTTCTTCATCTTATTTAAATGTCCAATTCAAGCTTCCGCCTCTTTATCGGCTCGCTCCATCATTTGTCTCAGAATCAAGCTCCTGAGCGTATCGTCTTCCAAATTGATCCCACTAACATTCCCTTCCCTATGAGTGTCGTACATACACCGAAAAAGCTCTCCCTCGGTTGGGCTCTACCACACCTTTGATATTTCTCTATATTTCTTGAACTTTGCACCCTTCTTAAAATATCGCAGTAATTTTAGTGTTTATTCAGACAATCCTCTAATATTCCCATCTTTAGTTGGAGTACCACCATTCCTTTGGAATACATCGAGCCTGTGTATCTCGTTGGCCATCAAGGCTGGTTGTCCAATGTACGATTGATCCATATAGAGGAGCACTTGGTGGATAGAATAATCCCAATGGGCAAAGAAGCACGTGTTGAGATGCCGTACTTTCAGTTTGAGCATTGCCGGGTCAACATCAGTTTTAATGTCCCTTCCCAGGCTTCACGCTACGTTCCTGGCAGCAGCTTCGACTTCTTCTGATGAAAAGATTCCATCGTCCTGCAGTGGTTGCCTCACGCTAAACTGCGGATCCATTTATAGTTTTTGTTTTCTCCGTATTTTCTCTAAGTAGCTTAATTAAGCGGTTTCGCGTTGCCAACTGAGTGATAACCGGCTTCAGACTGTTGAGTCTTAACAATGATCCCTGATGTGTTTACGTTTAATTAGAGAGTGCATATTATGCTGTTTGACATTTGCTAAACCGATACACGATTCTATATCACCTTACCTATTTGTTTGCCTAATCCTATTTGAGTTTTAGCTTGTGATTGCTTACTGTCAATTGGCCCTGAAGGCAACAAATTACCGCTTTAGTGATACTTACAGCACAAAGGGAGGTTCTTTGGCCCCATGAATGAATAGAGCAAAAGTTAATGAGCAAGAAGTTTGACAAATCTTACGGACTTCGTGAAGGACCTGGATCAAATGGGGTTTCACCAGCCACACCAGGGATCTGAGTTTCCATTGAACTGTCCCACATGATTCGTCTTTCTTGTTCCTGATTCTCCTCCCTTCTACTCTCTGACTGGGTTCCCTTCATTATTGCCCATCGGCTGAGAGACATGTTTCTCCCGTCCGGAGGTTGTGCAGAATTTGGCTGGCCTGCATGTAGGGGTCGACTCCATCTGTGGTTTTGTTCCCACCCATTCGCTGGAAGAAAGGTTTGATTGTCCGTCGCTCCTGCTTCTTGCGCAGCCAGATTCGCTCGTCTGCTTTGGTTAGGTCCTGTGTGGTTCTGTTCTGTCGTCAACTCCTCCTGGTAAGGGGTTTCTTTTGGCAGCCGCTTCTCTCGCTACTTGCCGGATCAAGTTCCTTGGTGCTACTGGAGAACAATTCCTGACTGTTAGCTACCAATGATGTCTCCAGACCAATCGCTTCCCGCCAATGGTCAGCCGCATGCAACTGAGATTTGAACTCAATTTTATAGTCTGTGCCTGAGCCAAGATGTGAACTCAAATGTTCGACGGCTAGCTGCTCTTTCGCCGTGTTCACATCAATTAATTCTCTGACCGTATAATTTGTTCCCTGTGGTTGTGCATCCTCCAGATTCTGACTAACTTGCCTGTCATCTATCAAAACGGGGGAAGAGTGTGGACGCTCCCAATCTGTTGAGTAGCTCTCCTCGCAATCCGGGGTCAGAGGGCCGAGATCAGCGTGTTCTTGGCTGTGTTGCGGCCCTTCATCAGGCCCCTCGTTCGTCTGGAGTCTTGGGGATAGCTGCAAATTTCTTTGGACTATCTGAGTTGTCTTTCCTTCATCTAATTCTCCTCCTGCTGAAGCGGTGTTGTCGCTTAATTCAGAGTGCAAGGCTTCCTCAGATAAGCTTTCTTTGTTGTCTGCATTCAGTTCGTCTGGAACTTCGCGGGCCTTGTCCTGTTCAGCGTCTGACATAAAATTCGCAGAGCTTTGCCGTTCCTCATTCCATGCAGCCGTAGGAAATACAATCAGTTTTGTCAAAATGAGCAAGGTCCTTTGTAGAATTACGGAAATCGAACATTTCAAGAATTGGCAGCTCTCTGTTGAGGTAGCGGATTTTTTTGTTTTGTTCTTCAGCAGGGTTCGGTAGGGTCGCCGTGCGCTCGCCCTCTTTCTGTTTTGGACGACAAATTCTAAATCGTTTTCTACATCCTCTACTTGCTTTTCTTTGTTTCACATTTGTTCCCTTCTTCTTTGACGGACCAGCTGTCTTGGGATTGTCTGGGTTGTCTTCTTGCGTGCCAATTTGGGAGGCAAGACTTTCGCAATTCAATTCGTCTCCGTCTGTTACTGCCACTACTTTCAGTAATGGACATTTTTGAGTGCACAACGTGATTACTTCGTCCCCTCGCTCATCGCTGTGAGGAAAGAAGTAATTTTTTATTGTCCTCTCACTGGTGGGTAGAGCTAAATATTTCATTTCTGATTCTTTACTGTCACCCAGAACGTTTTCAGTAGATCCTGTTTGATTTCGTTCGTCCCACTGATCAGTGTTTTTGGGCTCCTCAGTCTCCAGGACTGCACTAGCTGCTGCTGATTCAGTTCCCACTAACTCGTTGCACTCAACGGACTCTTGGAGTCTCTCATGGATCTGCCGCTCCACCACTTGCATGTCTTCCACTAGACCTGGCATGTGTCTCCAGTTTCTGTCTCTAGGCAATTAAAGGTAGATCTGATCTGTCGTTCTTAACCAAAGTGCTTGAATCTTGGCGTACTCTCAATTCCGCCTCGTTGAGATCAAGATTGGTGCTCTAAGCAATTACCCGCTCAGCAAAATCGGCTACCAGTTCCTCTGGTGTTTGAAAAATTAAGTTTTGTAATTCGTCTTCTATCAGTGAGTCCAACTCATGCTCGTTTCCTTCTAGCACCATACTCTTGGACCAGTCGATGTCTAGTACTCCAGGTTCGGCACTTGCCTCTACTGTGTCCTCCAGTTCGAGATTGTTGAGAGTCACATCAGTCCTTTTCCACTTCCCTCTCAGTGCTCGGAATTGGTTGTGCTGTGGAATTGCCACTGTCTTTAGAGAAGGCGGCTTCCTCAACAAGTTTTTCAGTTTCAAGTATTCTCCCTTGATGGGTCTCATTTTCTTTGCTACGGGTTAACCACTCGTTCGATGTTTGGTACACCGCCACCTCGCTGTCATCACTTAGGGTCTCTGATTCTGGAACGAGGATTCCCGTTTCTATTTCTAATCTACAGAGCTCCCGGACAATTTCTTCGAAATAGCTATAGTGGTGGCTCGCTCCGAGTCCTGCCCTCAATTCCTCGCGAGCCTTTGTGCACATCACGTCGATTGTTATGTCATCTCATTCCCCTTCATCCAAGCAACTCAATTCTAAACTCCACAGATGAACACGTTGTGCGAAGTCTTCTACCATCTCATAGGGTCCCTCTCTTTCAAATGGGTGGATGCCCTGTTGAATTGCTTGCAGTCTGGGACTTATCTCGTCCAGGTTAGTCTTTGTCTCAACATCCTGTTCGGCGTAGCTCACCGTCGGTGCTCTATAGTCTTCACGTCCCTCTATGTCCCACGGCTGTGTGTGGAAACCGGGGGATGGTTTCGCCTCTACTTGTTCTCGCATCATTTCTAATACGTTTGTTGAGTTAAGTCCATTATCCGCAATCCAGCGATCTACTTGCTCCAAACCCACAACACGTCCATTAGAACAGGATCGAAACATTTTGTAGAGCTGTCTACCCATCTCCAACAGTTCCATCTCTTCATTCCTCTGTCGATTGTGTATTTTGTTCTCTTCGATGTTCTCGCTCGCCAATTGCCCTGGGTTCGAGCCAAAGTCGCGCCAATCTTCGCCATTCCCCTCGCATCTGTCGTTGCTCCGGTTCATATTCTCCGCGCGTTGCTCGATTGCACCACCCGAGATGTTTGCGCTATTGTGTCCCGCTGAAGAAGATGCCCACCCAGGAGCGCCACTGTAAGATTCTGAATTTTGAATAGGCTGCCTATCACGGGAAAACGATAGCGCTCAGGTCTCACAATTCAAAAGGTTTTTGTTTGGTGGTTCGTCTTCTTCTTAACAACAATAGATTTCCCGTACTATGCTCTTGGCTGTTCAAAAGGTTCGATGGTAAAACACTTAAATTAAATAACTGTAAAACTAATTACAATAACTCAATAGGCATCAGGTAACATGCGCTACGACAATCAAAATACCTACTATAACTAATTCTAATGCAAGCAACCACAAGCTTGAAACAATAACTAACTAAGTTGTTTCTCGATTCAACTCTACTATAGTACCGATGGCCGCATATACTCAAACGCAATCAAACAGCTGGAATTCTCCTCCAGCTAATAACAGACTGATGAACCACAGTCTAACAACAACAATAATCCGAGCTTCTCGCTCAATCAGGCAAGCTCTGCCAAATAACTATAACTAATCCGAGCCGCTTGCTCAATCAAATAACGCAAGTTCCAGAGCCTCTCGCCCACTTGCAGCAGCAATCGGTGCTCAATAATGTAACCGAACTGCAATGACTACTCAGAGCTTCTCGCTCAATCAAATCAGGCAAACTTAGCCAAATAACTCTAATTCTATAACAGCGACTATTCAGAGCATCGCGCTCAATCGCTCCGGCAAAGTTAACGCAACGACGCTCAATAACGATTCAGAGAGCCTCACGCTCAATAGAACCGGCAAACTATGCCAAACATTTGATAATTAACTCGTTCGCGATTTGCAACTTCTGCGCTGCCCTTATAGTGTAAGCCGCTTTTATACTGAGCCTAGCAAACAGTTTGTTTACTCAAACCAAACAACCATAATTATTGCACAAGGTTTTCAGCCTTCTATACTACGGTTGGCTACTTCGTTTAGTTTCCGTAATTCCACTGCCGTAATAAGGTGACGTGTTAAACACCAACACATACTTATTAAATATCAGCCAAGATGGCCGCCAAATATGCGTATATTGCGAATTCCGGATTTTTCGGTTCTTAAGTGCGATTTGTTTACATAGGGGGATTCCTGGGGTATTGTCCGCATGCCCGCTATGTGCTGTAGGGTTACAGTCCGGTTGCGTCGTACGTCCGTAACAAGCAAAAGTCCAAAATTGTCGACAAGTCAACTTATACTTAGTTACCTACTAAATATGTGTTTCCGGGTCTTTTGTTTACATAGGGCGGTTTGGGGGGTATGGTTCGTATTTCGCCTAACCAGGCGTAGGCTCAGGGCCCTATTGCACCCTAGTATGACTAACGTTCATTAAACTCAAAATTTGCGAATTCCGGATTTTTCCCCAAAATTATCCTTTTTTCCCCTCATAAGTGTTAATAGCTCCGGACTGGGTAAAGCTGGCACTATCAATCCTGGTTTGTAAATAGCTTCGGGGTGCCTTAGGTTGATGGTGGCGCCAGCTCGGTTCAGCCATATCGGCTTCAAAAAATCGGGGGGGTATACAGATTTTCGGTCCCAACTTGTAAAAATTTTCAGATTTGGCCAAAATTGTGAATTCCTAAAAATCCTAATTTCTTTCAGATATAATGGATGTCAGTGACTACTAACGGTTTTTTTCTTGCAACAAGCTACTCGCGGATTACAGCAAGCTAGTATTCAGTATGGAACGCAATTTCATATAAATCCCCGTAAAATGAATTGAGGTCAGTAATATGCTATAATTGGTTTTTGAACTTCAGCTACGTAGCAGTGGTTGTTTATATGCTCTTATTGGACCTCAAGAGAGCTAGGATACCTACATATAAATCACACAAGAGATTGAAAGAGATGGCTTAACCTCTTTACAGAGACTTTCATGATAACAGTTCAATGATGACATTTATTATGATTCCACACTTTATGATAACGGTACATATGATAGCAGCAAGCGCCAAGGTCCTGCTAACTCTCAATCAGTGCACCACAGATCCCAAATCTTTAATATAATACCCGCAATTTCTGAGAGTTCAAGGTAACCGCTCTAACAAAATTACTTCACTTTCCGTTTCTTGTTAAAGTAATTACTGAACCTAATCTACTTGGTAGATTGTTCCCCGTCTAGAGCTGAATGTTCTCTTAAAGGTTGTCCGGTGTTTGCAGCTGTTATATTGTCTCTAGTTGCATTACTTAATTGTCCGTTCAAGCTAAAAAGAATGTTTCATACCTAAAATTCTGAAAGTTGTGCTTTTAGGCCATTGGTTACGATTTTACAGCCCCCATAGGGACGTAGTTTGAGCGCAATGTTAAGATCAAGGTTAGGATCCAAATGCAAACAGCTTGCTAAAAAGTACAAATATCTATCACTGTACTCTGGATAAATTTCCCTCACAAACAAAAAATTTTCGTGTATTATTTTCAAATCTATTGTAGCTATAGTAGCAACCACTTCGTTCTATCACATCTCCGAAAAGCGAAAATTTCATCAGTTGACTTCTGCCTAGAATTTATAGGCTCTCGTTAATGAAATTGACAATTCCATATGCTCCATTGTGATTTCATACTATCCTCATACAATAAACAATTCCATATTATATTCATGGGATATATCAAAACCTATTATTCTCACAGGATATAACATTCCATATTATCTTCATAGGATATACCATTCCATATAAACCTCATGGAATATACCACTCCATATTATCCTCATGGGATATACCACTCCATATTATCCTCATGCATTCTATACCCCATTATCCTCATGGCAGGATACCCCATCAATCTGGTCTGTCTAAAATTTGATGGAACAATGAAACAAACAAGATAAAACAAACAAGAAGGAACGAATGCATGACTCGAATTATGTGGATTTATGATTCGAAGTACGGGCCACATGAATCGAATTACGGTGATTTATGATTCGAAACGGTAGGATTATGACTCGACAGACCGGGTCATTGTTCCGAAATACCAGATTTATGAATAGAAAGACCGGGTCATTGTTCCGAAATACCAAATTTATGAATAGAAAGACCGGGTCATTGTTCCGAAATACCAGATTTATGAATAGAAAGACCGGGTCATTGTTCCGAAATATCAGATTTATGATTCGACTTACCGGGTCATTAACTTCTTCCGGGACCGTGTATTTAACGACCCGGAATGGCACCCCCCAGACGACGTTTTGTCGAGTCAAATTTCTAACACCTCGCCCCGGGATACATTCGAAGCAATATAAACAACAGAAAAAAGTGGAAAGAGCTCATCAAAGGAAGGTAAATTGGGATAAATATCAAAAATCAATTTTGTTTACTTATTGTCTGAAAAATCTTACTTGTCAATCATACTTAGTTTTCTGTTATCAACGCTTGGAAGTGCGCGTATTAAAGTTTAATGCGGAAATACTTGCCTGGTTACGGCTATATTATACCAAAAAGCACATTTTAATGGTCTGAGTTAATTGATATCCACAATCATGATTGTTTTTGATCAATTTTCCGGCGCAATTTTAAAGAGCAGTTGCGCTCATTCTTATTCGTGGTTAGATTAACTATCAAAATTCAATTATCCGCCGTCACTTAAAGTATCGGACATTTTTCTACACGAGATGTTGCAAATGGAGCACCGTTGAGTGCGTGCCCTAGTGTAAGATTTTATGTTTTCTTCAACCCACTTGATATATCGGATTTCGAAGTAAAGGTCAACGATAGTTTTTAAAATGAGTAATTGTCAAACTTTTTGGAAGTTACAGAAAACTCCCTTGCAGCTTTGGCTTCAACAGGAAATAATTTCACCAGTTCATGTTTTGAGCACAATTTTTACGAAATTAATTGGCGAACTCATCTGAGAAAATAAAGCTGATTTTGCAAACTTGAAATATGCCAGATTTTCCCTAAGAACATTATGACCATGTTCATATTTGCCCTACCGTCACACACAAACATTTGGAAGTTGAAAGGAAATAAACCGTTTTGTTTTTGATGCTTACTTTATCTGATTGACATAAATGATACCGCTGTATCGATATTCTCACTGCAAAAATCCGGATTAAATTACCCGTACCGAACTACAAGTCTGAATCAGTACTAGGCAAGTCTAAATCCAAGTCTCATTCCGTTTTCCAGTACTGGGCAAGTCTTAAAAAAAGTCTGACAAGTCTTGGCCAGGACTTGGATAACACTTGAAAGTTGATTCCCAAGTCAAAACCAACTTTTCAAAAATTTTCGAGTGAAAATTTCGAATTCGAAAAAATTTTGCAACGTGCCACGATTTTTGCATTAATTTTTAGGCACGTTCTCGGGGCCCCTGAAAACTGATGCAGACTGATGCCAACTCACTCCAACTGATAACAGGGGACTCGGGAAGGTCAAATTGGGCCGTTTTCAGGTGTTTCTGGGCCGTTTTCAGCCATGTTTCAGGGAGGGTGATTTCCTATTGCAAAATATTGGTCGACCAATATTGGTCGACCACAGTATCTTCATACTCAGAAACGGTAAATTACTCTCTTACCAAAGCCGGAGTCTTTTCATAAGTGGGCCTTGCTTTTTCATAGACAATATCTTTCGTTTTTTTTCGAAGTCTTTCAACCAATCTAGTACAAAACAGAAGTGCCGGAAAAAAGCTCGAGATTCTTCAGAGCTAAGTTCTCCGTATTCCAACTCGCCAAATTAACATAGCATGGTGTGTGTTATTCTATTCAGTTTTACAAAGTATGCGCATGCGTGGAAAGTCATTAGTCGTCAGTGATTGGTTAATAAATCGCTCGCTTAAATTCTATTCAGGAATAGCCCCCCTTACCAGGGGGGGGGGGGGGGGGGGGGGAGTTGGGGGGGGGGGGGGCACTTGTTGAAAGAATACGTGCTCGTTCCTCTCCCAACTTATTTTCTTATTCGTCTATTCAGTTTTCAAATTTGTAACAGTTGTCAGATTTCAAAAATTGTTTTATGAGAGAAAAGTATACTGCGTGCTACTAATGAAAAAAAAATTGCCCTGATATTTTATAATTGCAGGTTTGACAATGGTAATTGTATGGTCCGTTGGCAAACTAACTTGCGATCAATTCACAAAATTATCTACGGCCATTTCATGAGAATATTTACGCCGTAAAATATAAGAAACGAAAGGCTTAAGGAAAGCACCGATTGACAGGCATACAGACCTTGACCAGATTGATAAACAGTGATAGCTATAAATTATTTGCGGGGTCATTCGCCTCGATCAGCTTAGGCCTGCCTATACACATAATTTGTGTCAACACTGTTTATTATCGATCGAACAATGTTCAGTCAAGATAAAATTTGTTTCGAAAGATGCTATTATGGGTAACTTGAATTGTTAAAGATATCAGATATCGCGGATTTGAAATAATTGGGTAGCTAGTGATCTATAGAACCTGTGCATATCTTTTTAAACAGCCTTCGTTTTCTCTCTTGAGTTTTGATAGATGCGGCATTTATCTTTGAAAGAGAACAGTCGTCTCGAAATTTGCAGAAAACATACTAAAAAGAGCAGATTTATTTCGGAAGTGCAATTTAATTGTGGCTGAAAATTAGAGAAACTAATTTGAATTGTGGCAGAAACTGCATAGAATTTGTTTGATTTTTTCCTTATTTTTTCAATCAAGCGATACACAGTACAAATTTTTACCGTTTTCTTACTTGATCAGACTTGCCTCTTTCAAAACTGTTCAAGACTTTCATAGATTTGAAGAAACGATTATTGTTATTTCTTACAAGAAGTTTTTTGGTTCGATCAATTTGAGGTGTTTCAGCATGGTTAATAATCACCCGTGTTGAGAAAATTGCCAGTTTCTATACGTAACAAAAAATCCCCAATGAAACAACGGGGGGATGAAAATCTTGAAAAGACCTTGAGGGATCAAGCTTGTCTGAAACCATTTACTAAGGATCTTCACAAGATCTCATCAGGAAGTTCATGAAGGTTGTGTAAATTGTCAAAATTTTCATTAAATTTCAATAGAAAAAATTACTGTTTCCTAAAACTAAGAGAAATTAAGTCAAATTTTCCAAAATGATCAAAAGCGTCAGCGAAATTCGATTGAAGAGTTCGAATAATTGTTGCATTTGAAATTTTTAACGCGAATTAATACGAGTTGAGGGCATACCAGCTGGGTCAAATTTAATCCGCCACGATAACATCAGTGTTGCATCATTCGAAAATAAATGCAATCGCCAAAACCTGCGCAGCTCACTTTTTTTAAATCAGGCTATCATGTTTTGATCCGGTGTCAAATTTTTAACCCAAAAGATGTAAGATGAGGGGGTAATCGGGGAAATTTTTGGCCAATTTCCCTCGAAACTCGTACTTCCTTTTGGGGGTTAATGGCGGGCAATTCGGTATAATAGTGGGGGTAATGGCGGTAATGAGGGGTAATTGGGGGGGGGGGGGCGTGGGTGAATTGGTGTAAGAGTAGGGGGGTTTTCATTCCCCTTCAAAGCCCCAATATTACATTGTTCTAGCCCCCAATACTCAAAGACTGACAGTACTCTCAACCTCTACACCCACAGCCGGTTCTCCTTAGCTTCTAAAACATCAATTTTCGCCCAACTCTTGACGGTCGATCTATATGAATCTATTCCCCATTAATCCCATTAACCCTTGTCTTTACATCTTTTTACACCCTAATATTACATCTTTTTTGGGCTACTTTTTGGGTTTAAATCCAAAACCCACCAAACCCCCATTATCCCCAAATAACCCACTGATCTTACATCATTTTAACTCCCCCCCCCCCCCCCAAAAAAAAAAGAAAAAAAACCACCCACACGCTCACATCTTTTTGGAGGGTAAATTTTAGGGGGTAAAATCTAAAAACTCCCTCATTAATTCCAATTACTCACCTTTACACCCCTATCTTGCATCGTTTTAACACCTAACCCCCCTAATTTTTATACCTTTTTTGGGGGGGGTAACTTTGGGGGTTAAAATGATGCAAGAGTAGTGGGTAATTTTTCCCCTTGCAAGCCCTAATCTTACATTGTTTTAGCCGCCCACACTCGAAGACCCACTACTCTCAACCTCTGTACTTTCACTCGGATCACCGTAGCCTCTAAAACATCAATGTTTGCCAAATTGTCGACGGTCAATGTATATGATCTACTCCCCACTACCCCCTTCCTCCTTATCTTACATCGTCTTACCAAAAAAATTGACCCCCTAATCTTACATCTTTTTGGTGGAATGTTTAAAATCTTAACAATCTCTCCATTACCCCTTCAATTACCTCTCTTGCCCCCTAATCATTCGTCCTTTTAACCTCTATAAAACTACTTCCCCCAATTTTTCATGTTTTTGAGGGGGTTGTTTTTGGAGGGTAAAATGTAAATTTTCCCGCATTACTACACATTGCCCCCATTACCCCCTAAATTTCTTCGTTTTACCCCCAAAAATTCTACCCTTTGTCTTACCTCTTTTTGGAGGCCTTTTTTTGGGGGTAAAATGTAAAAAATCACCCATTTTCCCTTTACCATCTTAATCTTACACCGCTTTACGCCCTAATATACCCCCTAATCATGCACACTTATGGTGTATTTTTTGGATGGGCTTAAAGTCAAAAGATATCCCCCGTACGCCGTATTAATCCCCTAATCTTGCATCATTTTTACACGATGAAATTACACCTGAATCCCACATATTTTTGTTGGGTACTTTTTAGGGGTAAAATGTAAAAATCTACCCCCTACCGCCATTAAATCCCTAATCTTACATCTTTTTGAGGAATAATTTTTGGGGGATACTTCTAAAGGTTCCCCCCCCCCATTAACCTCCATTACCCCTCACCGAACTTTACATCCATTTACCCCCTAAAATTATCCCCTTAATCTCACATTTTTGGGGGTAAATTTTGTGGGTTAAAATCTTAAAGTTCACCCCAATACCTCCAGTTACCCCCTAATCTTACACCACTTTACCCCCCTAAAATACCCCTTTAATTTTACATCTTTTTGAGGGGTATTTTTGTGGTGGTGGGGGGGGGGGTGGGGGAGCTCCCCATTATCCCTGTTAACCCCCAAACCTTACTTCATTTTACCCCCTTCAAATTACCCTCTAATTTTAAATCGGTTTAACTCCTTAATATAGCCCTCTTAATCTTAAATCTTTCTGGGTTTTTTGGGGTTTGGGGGTAAAATTAAAATATTTCCCCCATTACCCCTATTAACCCCTTAGTCTTACATAGTTTTATCCGCCTTAAATTACCCGCTAATCTTACATCTTTTTTGGGGTAACTATAAAAATTGACCGATTACCCCCCATTCTCCCCTAATCTTACATCGTATTACTCCCCATAGACAATTACCCCCTACATCAGTTTTGAGGTAATCGGGTGGGGGGGGGTTACTTCGACACGGGATGCATTGAGTTATTTTCGTCGAAACAAACAAAGCTCTATTTTCTTACTATAAATTCGATTGAGTTTTGTCTTTTTTTAAGATTTAAAAGCTGCTGCGCTCTGTGAACATTTCTGAAGTGAGCGAGCTTCGAACTCCGTGTGATTTAAAAAGAACTACAAAAAAGCACCACTTGTATCATAGGGAGATTTTGTATTCTGTGTGTTCAACGCGTATTGTATGCAAAGAGGAAAAGTAAAAAATTCGAAGAGGCAGCTTTAGATGTCTTTTTTTATTTTGATAAAATTAGTTCTGAAATTTTTGTGTCTTATTCGAAGTAAATCATCGAGAAAAAAATGCCAAAATAATATGCAAAACAGATACAAATCTCCAACCGACGAAAAAAATTATAGAACAAAAAAATGGTCTTTGCAAAAAAAACGATTTTGCAACAGAAACTCTAGCGAAATCAGTGGCTCTGATAACAAAATTTTATAACAGTGACTATATTGATAAACCTGTATCATTCGAGAACGCAGAACAAAACGGATGTAAGATAAGGCCGGCATCTTCCGTTTCAGTTGTCAGAAAGCTTCGGTTTCTTCGGTATCGTGCATCTGCTACGAGAAAAAAACAACAACCCGGGTCGAGGTGTCACCGCCATTCAACGCAAAATTATGTAAGATAAGCGGTTAATGTGGAAATTTTTGTAAGATAAGCGGTGAATGCGGTGAAATTACATAAATCAGGCGGTGAATGCGGTGAAAAAAAAACTTTATCGCCTGTTAGCGCTGAAAATACATAATTTCACCGCTGAATTTAGCGGTGAACTTACATAATTTCACCGCTTCGAAAAAAGGTGTCCAAATTATGTAAGATGAGCGGTGAATGCGGTGAAATTACATAAATTCACCGCTCAACTTAGTGGTGAGCTTACATAAATTCACCGCTTGGGAAAAATTGTTAAAGATGTTTGAGATCAGCGAAGAATGCGGTGAAATTAATAGGTGAGTGTGCGAGGAATTGTTAGATTTGCCTTCCCACTAAAACTACCCCTTAATCTTATATCTTTTCGACACTTTTTTCTAAGCGGTGAATTGATGTAATTTCACCACTAGAGTAAGCGGTGAACTTACAAAAATTCACCACATTTCACCGCTAAAATATGTAATTTCACCGCTACAAATTGCAAATCTTACAAAAATTCACCACGCCTGTTTTGCAGAAAGTAGAGTGAATTCGATTTATATTTAAACAAAAAATAATAAATTTTATTGAGAGATGGCGCAGTGGAAGAAGAAGAAGAAGTGGATGACATGCAGGAGGTGAGAGGTTCGGACCCTTATAAGAGCGGTGCAATTACATATATTAGCGGTGAATTGTGGTGAGTTTTTGTAAGATCACCGCTTAAACTAGCGGTGAACTTATATAATTTCACCGCATTCACCGCATTTCACCGCAAAGTTATGTACGAAATTTGCCGTGAAAAAACTAAATTTTCACCGCTTATCTTACATATTTTTGCATTTTTTTCTCGACCCGGGAACTAGTCATGTATCTTATTAAACATTGCAGTTTTTTTCTCAACGCGGGATACTAATTTTGCATTTTAAACAGCTTCCCATCGAAGGATATTATTATTCTGGTCCGGGGGCATTTTATGAACCTTATTATCGACCAGTACTTCTTACTGGTTCCCCAATCTCAGTTGAGAATTCGAGTCAACAAGACTTCATTAGCCTGTTTTCTCAGCTGCCAGAAGTGAGTATGCTGCAGTAATTTTGAATCAATCAAAAGACTACTACAGACTTGCAGCGTGTCTTGATCTAACATATTACATTATGAAATTTTATGAATTGAACGCATAACGTGCCCACTGTACGTGAAATCGAGTATATTTATTCGATTTTGTCTGGGTTTTCACAACCCATGTTTTAAGATTAGAGTTCTAAAAGTGTGTGGAAACGAGTGACACTATGCTAACTTAGTTCAAATGTCCTTCAAAATTGGTTATATGTGGCCCACATTCCGCAAAGCGATACCGTGAAAATCTTGGAACAATTTTCCTCGCTCGTCTCCACGCCATATGTCAGCAGTTTCCACAATACAAGTAATTCTTCCAAATGTCTAAACAGCGTCAGTATGAAACAGCGTCATTCTTATATCCAGTCTTATTCCAACAATCTATTGCCTGCTGATATTCTTTATCAGTAATACCACTCTGTTTCAACTTAGAATAGAATGCTTCTTTAGGAGGCAGTTCTGTATTATTAAGTTTGTCTATACTGTCTAACCACTCATACGGGAATATACCTTTACGTCTCTCTAACTTGAACTTGTTTAATGTTACACACTCTTTATCACTCAATGTTTTACTTATAGCATCTAAGCTAAGTGGATGGAAGAACGTAAACACATCCGATGCTTTAGCATAACCCATATCAATACAAATATTTTTCTCATCAGTTTTTGTTAGTACCTTAAGTCTAACCTTAAGGCTAGTTTTGTCATAAATAGGTGGTTATCATAATTAGTAGAATTAAATGCATATGTTGGTACAAAGTTATTCTTAGATTGAAGGTTAAATTTATTGTCAGCATATCCTCTAAATTCTCCATTTAGATGATCAGGATCTCTAAAAATGTCCTCTCCCACGTCTTCATTACAGTAATAACAACTACTATATAACGGGGTAATAATATCTTCTTTCAATAGAATATTTGTACTAAATATCTCTTTGAATAATTTATTGTCATAACTCATCCTACTTATAAACGAATCAACTACTTCTTCTCCAACATAACTTTCGTACTTATCTTCTAATATAACAGGATAGTCACTTTTAATATATATATCCCACAAGCAATGGGATGGTTTTTTCTGTTTTTTATTATACATTCAAAATCATAATACATAGCAAATGGTACTTTGTTTTTATAGTGGAATTTGTCAAACTTAAAATAATCATCACGATGGAATGTTCTTCTTCCAGTCTAATTACACAATTCTAAATGTTTATTTAAGGCATATTTCGTTTGAAATGAGACACAACATTTTAGACATGGATAAATTTTGTTAAAATGATTTTCCTAATAAGAATGACTCATCTTTACATAAGAAATAATGATTATCCCAGAATAATATACTACATTCTTTAGTATCATTATGATTGATTAATACAGGATTAACAGTTTTCTATTTTTTTAGATTGAAGACATTAAATAATATTTAATCTTTGTTTAACTCTTGTATTTTCTGTAAATATTTATATCCATTAGGAGGAGGAATCTTTGGTAATTTTATCTCATCAATATCTTCAGGTTTATCATAATTATTAACCCTATTAGAACTACCTTTAGCAGGATGTAGATAAGCAAATAAACACCATTGTAAACATTTATTATCAGTATTATGTATATTAAGTATATATCTAGATGTGAATGGTAACTTAGTAGTACATACTCCAGCAGGATGAAACCTGTGTAAATACATACTTCCTTTAACAAATCGTTGCATACTCCAACCAGATTGATTCATTTCTGGTTCCTGCATTCTAATTTCTAATTCTCCATTCAATAAACCCAATTCATAAGGTCCATTATATTGTCTAGTCATTAAACTGAATGTGAAGTTGTTTTTCTAGATGAACAACTAGTTGTTTCATCTGTAGGTTTTGTATACCTTACTACATCAACGGTGTTAAACTTAATATGGGGATGTTTTTTGTGCATTGCCTCCAATGCTTCCAAGAATCTAGGATCTTCGTAATAACTACTGGATATCAATATTCGATTATACTTCATATTATGATCTAATCCTAACTCATTAATTTTATCTCTCCACTTTGCATCAACAAGTTTCTTCTGATTATCTGTTTATTTATGTCCATCTGATTCATTGTTTTATTTTTATTGATATTTCTAGCGTTAAATATATCACAATAACCTGAAGTCTCTTTAGTTATTTTATATTTAGTTATTCCATTAACATTATCCAGATGCTACTTTGTTTTTAAATGTTGATCCACACTATACTGATTCAGGGGAGACTTACATTTTACACAATCAAACTTAAGTCGGTTCTTTATTCTTTCTCCATTAATTAGTCTTACATTATTTCTTTATTTTAAAGTCTCTATATGTTTATTATAAGCAGTATTATTATTATCAAAATACATGTTACAACTTTGACAAAACTTTGTTCCCTCTAGTTCAGGATAGTGTTTATCTATCTTTTGTTCCAAATCTTCATTAGTAACTTTTACCCCACTCTCAATAATTTTGTTTCTGTTATATACTCTCTCATTTTTTTTAAGTTTAAGTGATCGAATATGTCTAGCATAATTCTTTTGAGTTAACTCTTCATTACAATCTTCACATCTAATCTGACTAGAATTTGTTTTAGGCTTTTTTGAATAGCCATCTTAATCAGATGCATTTGACTCTTTAAGTGAATCTGAATATGAATCTTTAGATGATTCTCTGTCTTTAGATGGTTCTCTATCTTTAGATGACTCTCCATCTTGATCTAAGTATTTAGCTTCTGCCTTTAGCAATGAATCACGAATAATTTTTCCCGTTGTTTTGTTTTTGCTACATGTTCATCATATGACTTCTTTGTCTCTTCATTTACTTGATTAATCCTTCTGACTGATTCTAAAGATTTTCTACTACTTTTTTGTTTTTCTTTATCTATTGGTTTGTTTTCCCCTTCTATCTTGTTTTTATCTAACAACAATTGAATTACCACATCGGAAGCTCTTGAAGATTGGGCTTGCCATCTTCCAAATTGAACTTGTTCATTCATGGAATGAATGTTTCGGTTATTATCGCGCGCACTCATTTTTATACAACAAATTTTGAAATGAAATTATTATATGACTTTCCAATATTATAAAATTGATTATTACTAAATGTGACAAATGTAAAATTAAGACTTGGTGTTGGAGTTGTGATGAGTGTCAAAATAAACCTTCCTTTTCCCTATTTATTATGTAGAATGTGTAAAGTAAATAAACTTATAACCCACTTCAGATTTAAACATTTTTCTTGTAGGTTCTGCGTTTACCTAAATAGATATAAGTTTGCTCGTACTAAAGAAGAAACGTAGAAGATGCAGAAAAATAAATCATTGAAGTTTAAGTATGAGTCTATGACAATGACTAAGTCTAAATAATTTCCCTATTAAAATGCTGTTGATACTCCCGCTACTTATTATGTTGCTGTTTATTATTGTAATTGCTTATTGGAATCGTGATCAATATTCTGATTCGTTGGTATACGAATGTCGCACCCAAACTATTTGAAATGAAAAAACAAAATTTTATTATTTATGGGCCATCTAGCTCTGGCGGAACAACATTCATAAAAGATTATTGTGGCTTATAAGAAACGATTATTGTGTTCTTTGTTGATACCAGAAAGTGGAAAGGATATAGTATATTTAGCGTAATTGAATTAGATTTATTTAAAAATGCTGAAGAATTTGATAATAGTCTTGTTATATTTGATGATATGGGGGATAACATTGGAATGCCAGTGGTAGATAATTTTTATTCATCAGGCAAACAAGAAAATATTAATAAATTATCTGTAGGTCATACTGAAACAGATTTAAATCTTAAGGCGAGAGCGAACACATCCTCTATAATAATTACTTTAAATAGCCCACATCTGTTCTTTGAAAGAGTACAAGAAAAGTTTAAAATTGACTCTAATCTACATAGACTTAAACATCATAAATATGGTATAGTAAATTATAATATTATTGATAATTATTGTATTGTATTAGATAAAAATAAAAACGTTGTTTAAGATTCTAGAAATGGTGATATTGACATTGAGAAGTATTTTGATGATTCATCATTTAATTATAGGGAATATGGTATTTTAAGTAAATATTTAATAGATAGAATTATAGAACCAACACATATTAAACCAAAATAGATAATGTTTTATTTTGAAGAATATTTAAAGTTTAATAGATATCCCTTTTGATTTTTATAAGTCATATAAGAAAGTAATAGGTATACTTGAGGAGTTACGTGGTGGATATTATACAATATTTGGAACTATAACCTTATTAGGAATTGTATATAGTTTCATTCAAGGATATACCAATGTCTATAATAACAATAATATTAATAATTTAAGTTTATTAGATAAAAAAAGGCAAGTTTGAATTAAATAATGAAAAACCAGTAACAGTAGGCTATGGCTTGTTTAGTGGAAGAAATGAAACTATATTATCTATATTGGGAATTTTTTTGTAAATATTTATGCAACCCATGTTGAAATTAATTGCCCCATTAAAAATGACATTGATATGTAGAGAATGTAATTTTGAAATAGATAGGGATGGTGATAATCCCTAACATGAACTAACGAATCATTATTATAAGCTTCACATTAATTCATTTGTTAGAGGTAACATAGGTAACATATGTTTACAAAGACTATATAGTGGTTATCGTTTTAAGGATAAATGTATAAATAGACGTATATGCGTCGCATTACCAGTACATAGTTATATTGATTATAATAATATTAATAATAGTGTTAATAATGATAAAGATGATGTTGATGATTTAGATAAGACCTTAAAAGAATTGAAAAACAATATTAAAGAAGATTTAAAAGAAAATATTAGAACTAATTTTAAACAATTGGAATTCATTGATGACTTATAACTAGAGATTAAAAAGAAACAAAAAAGAACTTAAAAATGAAATAGAAAGAGGAGATTACTTAAAGACTGATGATAATATTAAGAATCCATCTAAAGAAATCAAATCAACTAGGACTTGTTGTTTACCGAAAACTGAAAAGAAAAAAGGTTGTTTTTATAAGACAGGAGGTTTATGTAAAGAATGTTCCTCTGAAAAGGTCCAATGTCTTTTATGTAAAATTTTGTTAAGTATATCTTCCCTTAGAAAACATATGAAGAGGCCCCATGAAAACCAGAATAATAATTCTTAAAAAAATTACTGATAGATCATTTGGATTATATAGAATTACATGGATAACGCAGAATAACAAGGATAACATAGAATCATGAATTTTATTAGATTCCTTATAATTCATAATTCTATGTTATCCTTGTTATTCTGTTTTTTCCATGTACTGTTATGTTCTATATAGTCCATATGATCTAAGACTAATTTCTTATTAAGAAATATTATTCTGGTTTTTATGGGGCCTCTTCATATGTTCTCAAAGGGAATATCTATTTAACAAAAGTTTATATAGAGGACATGTAATTTTTTCAGAGGAACACTCTTAAAAAAATTGTCTTAAAAAAACAATCTTTATTATTTTCAATTTTGCATAAACAACAAGTCCTAGTTGATTTAAACTCTTTATACGGATTCTTAAAATTATCATCACCTACTGTTACTTAAAATTATCATCGTCTTTAACTTATTTGTATCTCCTCTTCCTATTTCAATTTTAAGTTCTTCTTTTTTTCATTTTTCATCTCTAGATTTAATTCATTAATGATCTCTAGTTTTACGCTAGTTCTAATATATTCTTATAAACCTCTTTAATATTATCTTTCGGTTCATTTACAGTCTTATTTATATCATCATCATCATCTTTATCATTAATAACACTATTATTAAAATCAGTATAATCAATATAATTATGTACTGGTAATGCAACGCATGTACGTCTATTTATTCAGTTATCCTTAAAACGATAACCACTATATAATCTTTGTAAACATATGTTACATCTAACAAATAAATTAATATGAAGCTTATCATAATGGTTCGTTAGTTCATGTTGGGGATTATCATCATCCTTATCTATTTCAAAATTATATTCTCTACATATCAATGTCATTTTTAATGGGGCAATTAATTTCAACATGGGTTGCATAAATACTTACAAAAAATGCCCAATATAGATAATATAAATTCATTTCTTCCACTAATTAAGCCATAGCTTACTGTTACCAGTTTTCCATTATTTAGTTCAAACTTGCCCTTTTTTGTCCAATAACCATAAATTATTATTAATAATATTCTTATTATAAACATTGGTATATCCTTGACTCAAAATATAAAATTCCTAATAAGGTGTTAATTCCAAATATTGTAAAGTATCCACCATGTAACTCATTAAATATGCCTATTACTTTCCTATATGACTTACAAAAATCACATGGAATATCTAATCCTTTAAACTTCAAAATAAAACATTATCTCTTTAGTTTAATATGTGTTGGTTCTATCATTCTATCTAATAAATTTTTACTTAATATACCATATTCCATATCATTAAATGATCATTAATCAATATACATCTCAATGTCAATATAGTCAATTCTAGAATTTTGGACAACGTTTTCATCTTTATCTAAGACAATATAAAAGTCATCAATAATAATATAATTTACTATACCATATTTATGATGTTTAAATCTATGTTGACTAGAATTAATTTTATACCTCTCTTATACTCTTTCAAAGAATAGATGTGAGCTATTTAAAGTAACGAATATAGAGGGTGTGTTCTCTCTTGCCTTAACATTTTAATCTGTTACATTTTGACCTTCAGATATTATATTAATATTGTGATGTCTGCCTGAAGAATTAAAATTATCTACCACTGGCATTCTAATGTTATCCCCCAAATCATCAAATATAACAAGACTATTAGCAAAGTCTTCTGCATTTTTCAATAAATCTAATTCATTTACGCTAAATGTACTATATCCCTTCCACGTTCTGGTATCAACAAAAAACACATTAATCGTTTCTTATAAGCTACAATAATCTTTTTTGAATGTTGTTTCACCAGAGTTAGATGGCCCATAAATAATAGAGTTTTGTTTTTTTCATTTCAAATGGTTTGGGTGCGACATTCGTCAACCAACTAAAACTTTTCCTTATATCAGAATATGGATCATGGTTCCAATAAGCAATTAAAATAATAAATAACAACTTAATAAGTATCGGGAGTATCAACAGCTTTTTAATAGGGAAATTTTTTAGACTTAGTCCTTGTCATAGACTTATACTTAAACTTCAATGATTTATTTCTTTGCATAATCTACGAATCTTTCTTTAGTACGCGTAAAATTAAATATACTATGATAAACGCATAACTTTTAAGTAAATTGCTTAAATCGGAAGTGGGTTATATGTTTATTTACTTTACACATTCTACATACAAAACATTGATTAGGATCATTAAAATGTATATGCATTTGATCGTCTCTCTCTCTCTCTCTCTCTAAATGTTATAATATCACTGCATACAAAGCAAAGGAAAGGTTTATTTTGACACTCATCTTAACTCCAACACCAAGCATTATTTCTACATTTGTCACATTTAGTACTAATCATTTTTATAATATTGGAAAGTCATATAATATTTTCATTTCAAAATTTGTTGTATAAAAATGAGTGCGCGCGATAATAACGGAAACATTCATTCCATGAATGAACAAGTTCAATTTGGAAGAGGGCAAGCCCAATCTTCAAGTGCTTCCGATATGGCAATCCAATTTTTGTTAGATAAAAACAAGATATAAGGGGAAAACAAACCAATAGATAAAGAAAAACAAAAAAAGTAGTAGAAAAATCTTTAGAATCAGTCAGAAGGGTTAATCAAATAAATGAAGATATAAAGAAGTCATATGATGAACACGTATCAAAAACAAAACAAAACAACGGGAAAAGAATATGCGTGAGTCGTTGCTAAAGGCAGAAGCTAAATACTTGGATCAAGATGGAGAATCATCTAAAAATAGAGAATCATCTGAACATAGAAAATCATCTAAAGATTCAGATTCAGATTGGTTTAAAGATTCAGATTCATCTGATGAAGATGTCTACTCTAATAAGCCTAAAACAAATTCTAGTAAAATTAGATGTGAAGAATGTAAAGAAGAGTTAATTCAAAAGAATTATGCTAAACACATTCAATCACTTAAACATAAATAAAAATGAGCGAATATATAACAGAAATAAAATTATTGAGAGTGGGGTAGAAGTTACTAATGAAGATATGGAACAAAAGATAGATAAACTATATGTAACAATATAACTATGTACTGGTAATGCAACGCATGTACGTCTATTTATACATTTATCCTTGAAACGATAACCACTATATAGTCTTTGTAAACATATGTTACCTCTAACAAATGAATTAATGTGAAGCTTATCATAATGTTTCGTTAGTTCATGTTGGGGAATATCATCATCCTTATCTATTTCAAAATTACATTCTCTACATATCAATGTCATTTTAAATGGGGCAACTAATTTCAACATGGGTTGCATAAATACTTACAAAATATTCCCAATATAGATAGAATAAATTCATTTCGTCCACTAAATAAGCCATAGCCTACTGTTACCAGTTTTCCATTATTTAATTCAAACTTGCCCTTTTTTTGTCCATTAAACATAAATTATTAATATTAATATTGTTATTATAAACATTGGTATATCCTTGACTGAAACTATATAAATTTCCTAACAAGGTGTTAGTTCCAAATATTGTATAGTATCCACCATGTAACTCATTGAATTTGCCTATTACTTTCTTATATGACTTACAAAAATCACTAATTTCTATTCCTAATAATTTCTATTCCTTTAAACTTCAAAATAAAACTTTATCTCTTTTGGTTTAATATGTATTGGTTCTATCATTCTATCTGATAAATATTTTTTTAATATACCATATTACATATCATTAAATGATGAATAATCAATATACATCTCAATGTCAATATCACCAAATCTAGAATCATGAACAACGTTTTCATCTTTATCTAAGACAATATAAAAGTCATCAATAATATTATAATTTACTATACCATATTTATGATGTTTAAATCTATGTTGACTAGAATTAATTTTATACTTCTCTTTCATGTACTCTTTCAAAGAATAGATGTGAGCTATTTAAAGTAATGAATATAGAGGGTGTGTTCTCTCTTGCCTTAACATCTTAATCTGTTACATTTTGACCTTCAGATATTATATTAATATTGTGATGTCTGCCGGAAGAATTAAAATTATCTACCACTGGCATTCCAATGTTATCCCCCATATCATCAAATATAACAAGACTATTATCAAAGTCTTCAGCATTTTTAAATAAATCTAATTCATTTACGCTAAATTTACTATATCCTTTCCACGTTCTGGTATCAACAAAAAACACATTAATCGTTTCTTATAAGCTACAATAATCTTTTTTGAATGTTGTTTCGCCAGAGTTAGATGGCCCATAAATAATAGAGTTTTGTTTTTTCATTTCAAATGGTTTGGGTGCGACATTCGTATACCAACTAAATCTTTTCCTTATATCAGAATATTGATCATCGTTCCAATAAACAATTAAAATAATAAATAACAACTTAATAAGTATCGGGAGTATCAAGAGCATTTAATAGGGAAACTATTTAGACTTAGTCATTGTCATAGACTTATACTTAAACTTCAATGGTTTATTTCTTTGCATATTCTACGAATCTTTCTTTAGTACGCGTAAAACTATATATATTATGATAAACGCATAACTTTCAAGTAAAATTTTGAAATCGGAAGTGGGTTATATGTTTATTTACTTTACACATTCTACATGCAAAATATTGATTAGGCTCATTAAAATGTATATGCATTTGATCGTCTCTCTCTCTCTCTCTCTCTCTCTCTCTCTCTAAATGTTATAATATAACTGCATACAAAGAAAAGGAAAGGTTTATTTTGACACTCATCTTAACTCCAACACCAAGCATTATTTTTACATTTGTCACATTTAGTACTAATCATTTTTATAATATTGGAAAGTTATATAATAATTTCATTTCAAAATTTGTTGTATAAAAATGAGTGCGCTCGATAATAACGGAAACATTCATTCCATGAATGAACAAGTTCAATTTGGAAGAGGGCAAGCCCAATCTTCAAGTGCTTCCGATATGGCAATCCAATTTTTGTTAAATAAAAACAGATGAGAATGAAAACAGAAATAAAGAAGACAGAAGGGGAAATCAAACCAATAGATAAAGAAAAACAGAAGAAAGAATTAGAAAAATCTTTACAATCAATCAGAAGGTTTAATCAAATAATTGAAGATATAAAGAAGTCATATGATGAACACGTATCAAAAACAAAACAAAACAACGGGAAAAGAATATGCGTGAGTCGTTGCTAAAGGCAGAAGCTAAATACTTGGATCAAGATGGAGAATCATCTAAATATAGAGAATCATCTGAACATAAAAAATCATCTAAAGATTCAGATTCAGATTGGTTTAAAGATTCAGATTCATCTGATGAAGATGTCTACTCTCATAAGCCTAAAACAAATTCTAGTAAGATTAGATGTGAAGAATGTAAAGAAGAGTTAATTCAAAAGAATTATGCTAGACACATTCAATCACTTAAACATAAATAAAAATGAGCGAGTGTATAACAGAAATAAAATTATTGAGAGCGGGGTAAAAGTTACTAATGAAGATATGGAACAAAAGACAGATAAACAGCATCCTGAACTAGAGGGAACAAAAAATTGTAACTTGTATCTCGATAATAATACTGCTTATAATAAACATATAGAAACAATAAAACTTAGAAATAATGTAAGACTAATTTTTGGAGAAATAATAAAGAATGGAATTAAGTTTGATTGAGTAACATGTAGGACTCCCCTGAGTCGATATAATGTGGATCAACAAAGTTTATTCAACAAACAAGTAAGATCAACAAACAATTTAAAAACAAAGTTGCATCTGGATAATGTTAATGGAGTAACTAAAGATAAAATAACTAAAGATACTTCAGATTATTGTGATATTTTTAACGCTAGATATATCAATAAAAATAAACACAATGAATCAGATGGACAAAAAGAAAATGATAATCAGAAAAAAAACTTGTTGATGAAAAGTGGAGAGATAAAGTTAATGAGTTAGGATTAGACCACAATATGAAGTATAATCAAATAATGACATCCAGTAGTGATCACGAAGATCCTAGATTCTTGGAAGCATTGGAGGCAATGCACAACATATATCCGCATAAATATTTTAACACCTTTGATGTAGTAAAATATACAAAACCTACAGATGAACAACTAGAAGAAAAAGAATTCACATTTAGTTTAATGACCAGACAATATAATGGACCTTATGATTTGGATTTATCGAATGGAGAATTAGAGACTAAAATGCAGGAACAAGAAATGAATCAATCTGGTTGGAGTAAGCAAAGATTTGGTTAACAAATATTTGTTAAAAGATCTATGTATATACACAGTTTTTATCCTGCTGGAGGTTGTACTACTAAGATACCATTCACATCTAGATATATACCTAATATACATAGTATTGATAATAAATGTTTAGTATGATGTTTTGTTGCTTATCTACATCCTGCTAAAGGTAGTCCTAATAGAGTTAATAATTATAATAAACATGAATATATTAATGAGATAAAAATACCAAAGATTCCATTTCCTTATGGATATAAAAATTTACACAAGATTTAAACAAAGATAAATATTATTTAATGTGTTTAATCTAAATAAAAAGAAAACTGTTAATCCTGTATTAATCAATCATAATGATACTAAAGTATGTAGTATATTATTCTGGGATAACCATTATTTCCTAGGTAAAGATGAGTCATTCTTATTAGGAAAATCATCTTAACAAAAATATTATCCATGTCTAAAATGTTTTGTCTCATTTCAAACGGAAGATGCCTTAAATAAACATTTAGAATTAGGTAACTAGACTGGAAGAAGAACATTCCATCGTGATGATTATCTTAAGTTTGACAAATTCCACTATAAAAACAGAGTACCATTTGCTATGTATTATGATTTTGAATGTATTATAAAAAACAGAAAAAACTTTCCCATATATATATTAAAAGTGACTATCTTGTTATATTAGAAGATAAGTACGAAAGTTATGTTGGAGAAGATGTAGTTGATTCGTTTATAGGTAGGATGAGTTATTACAATAAATTATCTAAAGAGATATTTAGTATAAATATTCCATTGAAAGCAGATATTATTACCCCGTTTTATAGTAGTTGTTATTATTGTAATGAAGACATGGGAGAGGAGATTCTTAGAGATCATGATCGTCTAAATGGAGAATTTAGAGGATATGCTGACAATAATTTAACCTTCAATCTAAGAATAACTTTGTACCAACATATGCATTTAATTCTACTAATTGTGATAACCACCTATTTATGACTAAACTAGCCTTAGGGTTAGACTTAAAGTACTAACAAAAACTGATGAGAAAATTATTTGTATTGATATGTGTCATGCTAAAGCATTGGATGTGTTTAGGTTCTTCCATCCAATTAGCTTAGATGCTACAAGTGAAACATTAAGTGATAAAGAGTGTGTAACGTTAAACAAATTCAAGTTAGAGAGACGTAAAGGTATATTCTCGTATGAGTGGTTAGCTAGTAAAGACAAACTTAATAATACAGAACTGCCTCCTAAAGAAGCATTCTATTCTACGTTGAAACCGAGTGGTATTACTGATAAAGAATATCAGCAGGCATTAGATTGTTGGAAACAGACTGGATGTAAGATAATTGAAGATTATATGATGCTATATCTTAAAACTGATGTATTATTGTCAGTGGATGTATTTGAAAAGTTTAGAGATAAGTGTTTAGAATATTATGAAATAGATCCTTGTTATACATATTCTACTCCTGGATTAACTTGCTTTGGTGGATAGAAATATAATAATGTTAGACTTCAATAAAATAAAGGAAATACCATTAATATCTATGACACAGTAAAACGTGGTACTAGAGGTGGAATAGCTTCAGTATTAGGTCAAGGTCATGTAAAATGTAAAAATAAACAAATAGAACCTGAGTATACTGAGAAAGAGAACTTCTTAAAGTATTCAGACTTCAACACATTGTATGCTTCTGCTATGGTACAAGCTTTAACTGCTGGTGAGATTAGTGTTTGTGAGATAATCCAGTATACTTTAGATCTAGATCTAACACAGGTCATATCCATACAATTTATATTAAGTATAATGAGTTGAAACAGAAAACAAAGACATATCCATTCTTTCCTGAAAAGACAAAAGAGGACATTGATCAGTTTACAGATTATCAAAATGAAAATAAAAAGATAGGATGAAAACCAAATGAGAAGTTGATGATAAAGTTAAGAGATAAGGAAGACTATGTAATTGATGGAGAGATGTTAGATTGGTATTTGGATAATGGTTTAATATTGGGAGGACATACAATTAGGCAGAAGTTAGAGTATAGTAAAAGTGAATAGTTAAAACCTTTTTTTGAGTTTAATATTCTGAAAAGAAAGGCAGCTAAAGCTAAGGGAGAGAAATTTGGTGATGTATTCTTTAAGTTAATCAATAATGCCTTCTATGGAAAATAATAGAGAATGTATATAAAGATGTAGAGATAGTTAAGGATGTAGATAGATATATTAAATTAGTAAAAAAATTTTAGTTTTGAATATGCTGTAGAGTGTGATGATGATCTTGTGGCTTTGTGGCTGTACATAAAACAAGGGGTAATGTTAAGTTAGATAAGTTTAATTTTATTGATTTTGTTAAATTAGAGTAAGCTGAACTGTTTACGTATTAAGCTATATATGACTACTTTGAGAAAGTTAGATTGTAGTTATCATTATACAGATACTGATAGCATATTTATAAATATTAATGTACCTTTAGATAGTGATGTAGAAACTGAAATGAATAAGATAAGTGGTATATTACATAACTCAAAATGGGGTAAAATGTAAGACGAAATACCTAATGATACTATTATGGAAGCTTGTTTCCTTAAAGCTAAAGAATACTACTACTGTTTAAAAAGAAGAAGAACAAAGTTAAAAGGAATAACTAAGGCTACTATTAAAAACCAAATTAATGTAGAAGATTATAAAATTACTATATATGAATGTAAAACTAAGTATGTAACTAATTATACTATTGATAGTAATAGGCATCAATTAGAAACTAAGGAACGGAATAAGATAGCTATAGATCCATTTGATGTTAAAGTTAATAGAGATAGTAATGGTGTATTTAGTTTTTATGATCAATTTTTATATAAATATTAAAACTTGGATTGCAC
>NC_134479.1:20346583-20387257 GCF_964194025.1 Convolutriloba macropyga | reverse complement strand
TAAGGCTTATTTTTTGTAGTTATAATGACTTCAAAATAAACTCCAACTAACTTGAAAGACAACGAAATATTGCTAGTCTTATAAGACAAACAGGGCAATAGGACAAAACACCGTCAAGAAGGTTGAATAATTAGCAACTTTCCTTGAAATTTGGCAACAACTTTTGCTACCCATGATTTTAAACCAATTACAGAAACATGTACCAAGGAACGCATCTGCAAGAGTCAGAAAAATTAGTTTGGTTCTCTAAGTTAAAAGAAAACGTATATTTGAAACAAAATTTTAGAAAATTATAATAATTTGGTTAAATCAAAACTATTTTCTTTGGTCAAAAGTATCAATTACCAATACATATGGTTCAAAAAAATCTCTGCCTCAGAAAAATTTTTCAGTAAACAAGGGCTAGATGAGCAAAAATTTGACTTTCAGAGAAAAACAATTGTAAGAAAAGAATGAACCAAGTCATGTCCTGGTTGTGACTGTCTGTGTGTGTGTCTGTGTTTGTGTACGTGTGTGTGTGTGTGTGTGCGCGCCTGTGTGAATGAGTGAGTGAGTGAGTGAGTATGTAAGTGAGTGAGTGAGTGAGTGAGTGAGTGAGTGAGTGAGTGAGTGACTAACTGAGTGCGTGAGTGAGTGAGTGATTGAGTGACTGAGTGAGTGAATGAGTGAATGAATGAGTGAGTGAGTGAGTGAGTGAGTGAGTGAATGAGTGAGTGAGTGAGTGAGTGAGTGAGTAAGTAAGCGAAAGAGTGAGTGAGTGAGTGAGTGAGTGAGTGAGTGAGTGAGTGAGTGAGTGAGTGAGTGATTGAGTGAGTGAGTGAGTGAGTAAGTAAGCGAAAGAGTGAGTGAGTGAGTGAGTGAGTGAGTGAGTGAGTGAGTGAGTGAGTGAGTGATTGAGTGAGTGAGTGGGTGAGTGAGTGAGTGAGTGAGTGAGAGAGTGAGTGAGTGAGCGAGTGAGCGATGGTAACGAACCTGAAGTACGCAAAAAAATCATGCTTGGTTTGAGAAAAACCCGGGTCGAGGTGTCACCGCCAATCAACGCAAAATTATATAAGATAAGCGTTGAATGAGGAAAATTTTGTAATATAGGCATTGAAGGCGGTGAAAATACATATATCAGGCGTTGAATGTGGTGAAAAAAATATTCATTACCTGGTAGCGGTGAAATTACATAATTTCACAGCTGAACTTAGCAGTGAAATTACACAAATTCACCGTTTAACTTAGTGGTGAAATAACATAAATTCACCGCTCAGAAAATACCTCGAATCGTTTTTTGTTCAACGACGTTAAGATACATTTATAAAAAAATTTAGTAAAATTTACCCACGAATAATCATACATCTTTTTACAACTTCTTTAAGAGGCAAATTTGTGTAACCTCATCACTAGAGTAAGCGGTGAATTTACAAAAAATCACAACATTTCACTGCTTAAATTTGTAATTTCACCGCTAATCTTACAAAAGTTGAAGGCGCATGTTTTACAAAAAGTAAAGTTAAATTTGATTGAAAGTCAAAACAAATATGCTAGATTTTAGTGAGAAGTGTCGCAGTGGAAGAAGAAGTGGATGACATGCAGGAGGTGAGAGGTTCGAACTTGTTCAAGGACGGTAACTTGTAGTAAGCGGGGAAATGTGGTGAATTTTTGTAAGTTCACTGCTTACATAATTTCACCGCATATCACCGCATAATTATGTACGAAATTTGCGGTGAAAGAACCAACTTTTAACGGCTTATCTTTTTCTCGGCCCGGGAAAGGAATGCTTGCAAAACAGTCCACCTTCACGTATGTAATGGTGAAACAACTAGAGTGCCAAAAAATCATATTTTAGGTATTACTATCGGCACTGACTATTTTTTTAAATGTTTATTCACTGTTCGCTTTGGTTTTGTACAAGGAGCTGCGATCTCTGGAATTTGGACTGGTTTTTGTTCAGTGTAATTGCGACCTTTTGTTCACTGGATTAGTTGCGTTTGTATTTTATTTGACAAATGTTTTCTATGATTTGAATTCTCTTTGCGTCAACTATCACGAGTAAGCTTTTCGTTTGAGCTAAAGACTGGATGCGAAAAATAGTCCAAATTTTATCATGTAATTTTGTAAAAACTGGAAAAAAACTGTTTTATCACATGAAAACTATGCCTAATACAGACTTTTTGGCACAGTTTTGACAAACTCTTGTGCAGAGAAACCGTTGGTCAGTTCTTATGTGAAAGAAAATCCCTTTCATCAGATCTAATGCCGCAAACATTTTTTGTAAAATCTTGCGAGTAAAACTTTTTCCTTAATGCGATTGGATCTCGTAAGAAATTTCAATATATGAGAAAAGTGAAAAAGTAATTAACTCTAATAAAAAACAATTAAATTTAAACATCTAAGATGTTCAATTGAACTAGCGATAAGCAAAAAGGCATATCAACGTCATCAGTGATCACTCTCTTGTTGATGCCACAACTGAAACATCGTAGAAAACCATGATTATTTTACATCAGAAAAGGCCAGAGGATCATATCTCCACCCAACGCAAGATATCACTGTCAGATTAAAACTAAACTTAAAGCGTAAAGCACAATTCAAAAACCACCCATGTTCCAAGAACCGCAGGTTGAGTTCCCAGAACGAATGTCCATATGTCCAGACCGTCCCAGACAAAACATGTCTATCTCCAGACCGCCCCAGACGGAACGTACCTATGTCCAGACTTTTGTGCGCTTAAAAATATTTCTGCGTTCTTCGTGCATTCGAAAGACCCGATGTCCACACTTTCGTGAGCTCAAAGTAACATATGACCAGACTTCCGTGCGTTCCAAACCAAAGGTCGTGCACCTAAAAATTTGAAAATATGTGCATTCATGTACAGACTATAGTGCATTCAAAAGTGCGTATGTCCAGATTTTCGTGCGTTCTGGTCCAGATTTAATGCCACTTTTACTCATATAAGTTATACAGAACGTTTTTATAATGTATTCATTTCAAGTATTGATATCTTAGGGTGATGGTCCGGAAGAAAGGCCCCAGCAGTTGTTGCATTTTAAAGTAATAAAAGGTACTTGATGAAAATATTGGTTGAAGGGCTTGCCAACCTTCCAGTAATTAAAGTTTGGTTTTGTTTTGCAATTTCAGCAGTGTTCTATAATTCTGGGAGGGAACTTGTCGAAAACAAAACAAAATGTTGGATGCGACTATTTCTGCGTCCGACGTTTTGTAACATGTGAGTTCAAGTGATGTGAGGTTTTCTTTGTAGAAACTCTAGTAAGAGTTTTTACTAAAACATGGGCGCATCAGTTTTCGGCATTCTTGTTTCCATTCAAAAAAATTTTGTGCGCTACAGGATCACTATGTTAAGACTTTCGTGCGTTCAAAGTTGCTCATGTCTAGATGATCGTAAGTTCAAAGTTACCTAAGTCAAGACTGTCGTGCGTTAAAAGTTGCCTATATCCAGACTATCGTGCGTTCATTCGTGTTTCCAGACCGTGTAATTTTGAACGCACGACGCCCCCATTCGGCGTTCTTTTCGGTCTGGACATATCGACATTCGTTGTGGGACCTCAGCATGGGACAATGACATTGTTCAACCCGTGCCTCTAGCTTTTTAGTTTTGAGCATTTGAGTTGTGATTTGCTGTTTCCGTTTTTACTCATATGCAACCTTCCACATATTAAATTCTATGGAATTGAATAATAAGCGCTACATGTCCATTGCTAATCTCAAAAAAATGATCTTTCGATTGAACCATCAGATCCATTAAATTGTCAATTGCTGATTGCTAATTTAACACTTGAAGTAAAAGAAAAAATGAACCTTCTATACATTGCATTCCTACTCTATGGTTTTGTGTTCCTAATTCTTTCGACAAGCTTGTACAGAAGAAACTGATATTTTTCTTTTAAGCACAGTTCCACTCTTCAGAAGAATAACACTTCGGAAAAAAATAATTTATATTCAATAGAATGCTTTTGAGCAGATCCATTGGGTGAAGACATGAAAAGCAGGTATTTTAATCACATGTCTAAGAGTACGAGCCGAGCATTATAGATAGTTCAACGCTGGATCTTGACTGTTGTCTGAACACAATTATGCACTCCATTGGTTCGAAGAACCAAAGCGATAGTATTTATTCAATGACACCGGAACCTTTGTTATGAATCAGATTGACAATCCAAAGATTATATTGCAACATGGAACAAAGAAAGAAATGACTAACACTTGGTTCAGTAAGGGATCAGATGGAAATTCAATCCACACACAGTGCCTCACCTTGGAGGATTTCGGAAGCAATTGGTCAGAAGCCGCAAGAAAGAAATGTATGCAGTGTGGGGATCAGATCAATTTTGGACGCTCTTTGTTTGTCCTGAGTCTGTCTTTCTGACAAAAAATTGAACGTGAGATCACTGGAATCAGTCAGTTCTCAAGTAAGCGACGTCCTTGCTAATACTTGAAGCCACTATTTATTGGTCTAACCTATCTAGAGTACAAAGAGCGGTTTATCGTCAAAAGTTTCTACACAGACTCAAGCTATCTCCAATCTCATTTCAAACAGATATAACCAGAAAGAATCTGCAGACTTCCAACAAACAGCAAAAAATAGAAATGCAAAGCCAACAGAACTCTGAATGAAGGATATCTCGTTTGGTTGGTCAAAGACAGTAACAGACGGGGGTACTACAAACGCGGTAGGGTTACTGAAATCATTGAGGGTTCTCATGGAACGTATTGATCAGCAAAGGGAAAGTGCATCAGCAACCAAAGCTGAAATTTTGAAATTGATTGCCTGTTTTGACCATTTCCTGTTGTAATAGAATTCATATACGTCATAGTAGTAGTTACAAATACAGTTTCATTTATTGTCACATTATAGCAAGAAAAGGAGGGCAATGCAACAACTGCCAAAAGCTACAGCCGTAGAAGACGGCTTTCTTCTGATAAATCAGCAAAACTTTTGCATAATTAAATTGACTTGCGCATTATTTACCCACTTAGTTTTTCCTGTAATTTTTTTTAACATTAAATTGTAAAAATATCTTTTATTGAAAATTATCCTTGAGCAGTAAAGTTTTTGTTAATCAACCATGTAATTACGAATTACTTGAGCTGCGTTTTAACTGTTACAATCCCAGCCTGTGGGTTCTCAATTTTTGAGTATAAAGCGCAATTCAAATCTTAAGTTCAACAAGTCTTAGAATTTGATTAGTATAAGCAGAGTGAACTCGTATTGTGTCAACAATGACAAACACATTCCATTTTAATATTGAAAAACATAGTTTGCAAAAAGTCATTATTCAGCCAAAATTCTAAGGCAACGATAAGCATATAAAGGATATAGAGTTAAAAGGGAAACTACAAAACAAAATGTCAAAACATACTGGGAACCGCTAAGTTGATCTTTTAGGTATAATGAATGCTATTCCTCGTCACAAAAGTTTGGAAGAGCCGCCGCTACATTTGTTTTGCAGAGCTGGACTTCAAACCTCTGTCTACCTTCCTCAATCAGCGAAGAGCAATGCAACACGAAGCCAAGTTGTTGTTCGAAAAACAAACTAAAGCAAAGAAGCAAAGAATGTGCAAAGTAGTACTTACCTTCCTCAGTTCACGAGACTATCAGTAAATTATCAAAGCTGTTGACGAAGCAGAGTGACGCGATCTCGGAACCAAAGCAATGCGGGGAAACAGCTTGAATACTGCGCAGAGAAACTGCGACAAAAATGCAAGAATTCTACAAAATTATGGAGTACAAAGATCATCCCAGCAAACTCAAAACAGTCTCTAGAGTTAAAACAATTTGACGACTGCTTTCGACAACTCTTTGACAGACAAAGTGATTTGATTAAATTTTGCAACCATCAACAACAATTTTTCATTATTAATTTAGACTCCGTCTGCACACCATATATCCAAGGACAAAAAAAGACGGAAGGGCACAACAAGGGCACGAGAGGCTGGATCTGGAAATGCAGATGAAAGAATTGGAGATGCAGCGTCAGCTTCTGAAAAGAGTGTGAGAGCCAGAAAACCAATGGCAACGATTAGCTTTGGAAAATATTGATGTACGCATTCAATAATCGAAAGCCAGTGACAAGTCACCATTCAGTTTAATTTCGAGAAGGAAGATGTCTCGGAGTGGAGTCAAAGATTTCTGGCGAAACGCCCTCAAGTCAAAAGCTCTTCGAACTAAGTCGTGAACAAGAAAAACATAGCCATATTCGTGGTACCGAAACGCTCGGGAACCTTCGTCAACATTGAATTTCGAGATTTTTTCCCCTAACTTGGCGCGCGTTTTAGAACTGGAAGATCAGGTAGCAGTAGTTTACAAACATTGAGATTGACCAAATTTAACGGATATCCACTGGCGTTGTCCGAGTGGTTTAGCGTATTTATCGCAACAGTGGATGAGCGCATGATTCCCGATTTACAAAAACGAATACTTGAAAGCGCTGCTAAAAAATTGCGCAAGAAATACTCAGAAGACCGTCTCTTGCTACTGACGCGCAGCTCGAAAATCTTTGGATGGCATTGCAAGTAAAAACTCACGACCTAGAAAACCTGATCCAGTTTTCATTTGTTGTATCTTTTTTTGTAAAATTACTCAAAGAGTACAAACATTTTGAAGATCTGCGATCAAGGTCGACGTTGCATACGGGCAGTTGATAAGCAATGAAGAATGATAAGCTCTCTTAGATACTGTGGCTCTATGTTGATGGCAATAAAGAAAACTGGCCTGAGTTCAGGCCTCATTGTACAAATGTGACGGCAAAAGGGCAGACAGTGGAATATAAATAGAGGGAAAAGATTCTCGAAGACATTGATAATTCAGTGCAAAATTGGATGTTAAAGGAAAAAGTTAATACAAGTCCACCCTTGATCGCTAGCCTATAGAAATCAACGAGTTTGGAATTGTCCATTAGTGAAGAACACGAAAATTGATGATAGATAAGCTGCATTGGGAAAGCAACGCCTGTGTTATGATTTTCTGAGAACAAGGACATGCAATCAAAGATTGCAAAGTCAACGCTTGTTTCGTTACTGGACGTATTAAAAAGCTCAACCGGCAACTACATTTTGAAAAATAATTGAGCGAGAGAATAACCAGAGTCAACGTAAGCGCAGGGTATTAAATCAGGTGTCGAAGTTTTTAGTTTTCTTCAGTTCTTCATTGCAAGCTGGTTTCAACCGAGTTATCTTTCCTCGATGTTGCATTCGCTCTATCAGTTGTCTATCAAAGCGTTCATGTGTAGTGAGAAACTGAGGAGTTTAAGGCATAATAAAGACGGCAAACACGGTACGGAGGATCTGAGAACAGAAAGGTTCCTCTCATGTTCCTCGACGTACATTATCTTGATTTGTTTGCACAACAGTCAATCTCCTTTGTAATTTTAATCCATAGTTTTACTAGTGCTCCATCAAAATTTTGAACGCTTGAATGTCTTCTCCAACAGAAACGTCATTTTAATCGAAGCTGGGTCAAGATGCTTATGAACTACAAAAAACGTTGGACTGCAGGAGAACACAAACTGAAACTGTCGCGTTCCTGACGGAATTACGATATGTAGTCATTGGTCACCTAAGAGGCAAAGGAAAAAATGTTTGTCATTTTGGCGGGACAGAAGATGTACAATTGGGAGAGAATAAACAATTTGATGATGTAAAGAAAAAAAACCCTTCCACAATCAACTTTATCAGTCAGTCAAAGAAATAAAAGCACGCATAGAAGCTGCAAGAGAGAACGTCAAAAATCACAGGTGAACGATATCATATGCTAACTTCGTGGAGTGAGTCAGCGTTCAAACTGCCGAACAAATACAGTTCAGCTTGCGGTTAGCTCTGCTAAATGGAGCAAAGATATCAAGAGGACCAAAAACAACAGACAACAAAAAATCACGCCGAGAATTTAAAGTTTTTAAGGAATCAGAACTCAAATACACTTTTGGGAAAAATGGCATTTGCCACACCAACGCGTGCTAATCCCAAAACAGCGTGGCGAAATACACCGTGACTGCGGGGCTGCAGCAAAAAACAAAGGAGTATACCTGAACGGGCAGCTGTCAACCGCGCCTGAATTGTCCCATGGGTTGACTGGAACGGCTTGTAGGTTTCTTGAAAGACCAATAGCCCCGACGATTGGCCTCGAAAAACTGTTCTGGCAAGTGCGTGTTTAAAGTAACAGCAACAGGAGCAATTCAAAACATTTGGTGCGTTTTCGGCATAAAAACCCATCGAGGTGTTCAATCAGCTGGAACTAATTCTCTCAATTTAAGGATTTGAGTTGAAGAAAGAGACAAGCCGAATCGAACGCCGAATTACCTTAAGACATAAATCAATCTGCAATACCAAGCAAGTTGATGTTGATCAAAACACAGAAGGATCATCTATATTGGTTTCATATGGAATGTTACTGGTAATTGTCTTTATGTCCACCACTTTATGTAAATCTACCACCAAAGAAAATGAGCTCCCTTAACAAAAAAGAAGATTTTGTCCCTGGTATCTTCAGTTTCTGACCCAATTGGATTATTTGCTGCATTCAGTGTTCACAGTAAACATTAACTGAAAAATGGTCTATTGGGACTGAAACTGGATAACAAAGTGGATTGCAGTGGAGATGCAGAATTCTCGAAGCCGGAGAAACAGCTTGTTCTGGTTGCTGAAGGAAGCTTCGATAGATGTTAATTCAATACGCTTAACAAAATTTGAATTCTACTTGTTTGGTGTTACATCTGACGACACGAGGCGCGCAGCGGTCTATCTGCGGTAGCAAACAAAGATCTCTCAGCTGACTCAGTATGTGTAATTGGAAAATAAATTGTGGTTTTGATGAAACATCTTTGTGTACAACTTGTAGAATTGCAGACAGTGTTCTTGGAAGCGGGACTGAATGAGAATATTGTCAGAGAAAACGAGATAAAGATACACAGTTGCAGTTTCTGGTCGGGCTCAACAACATTAATGCAATAGGTACATAGCTCTCAAAGCAAGCAGCAACTGTTTGTTCCCAATCAAGATTATCAAAACAAAAGATTTTTCACAAAGGAACATGTGAGCGGTATTTACTATCCTGCGAACATTGGCACCCGAACAATTTAATTGAGGAAATCAAGGGAAACGAATGGCTTACTGGGGTATCCTGGCTGAAGCAACCAGATTCGAAATAGCGATCTTTTCCGTCTATGAAGTGTCGTAACAAATAAGCACCGAGTGCTAGAAAAAAACAGTAACAAGACTAATTGTTATTGAGGAAAAGTAAATTTCCAATACAAATTTTTTATAGCTATTGCAGCAAGAAGAAATAACGCTGAAATCTATCAAACATGGAAAAGTAATTCTAAATTGCAACCTGACTTTACAGTTCTCGCTCTTCTTTGAAAAAAGGAGATTTATTGGCGCCAAAGGCAGAATAGGCAAATATCGATGGGATTTAAATGTAAAACCACCAACATTACTAGATTACAAACACCACGTCGCTACCTTATTCCTGCATATCGTGCACGATCACAATTATCAATTAAGAACCGAACTTTGAGAATTTTTTTTCAACAAAAGCAAATGCATCACATGCAGATAGGCAGACCGCAGACAATAGCTCCAGAGATGGCCCTGCTACCAAAAGAAAGGCTGGTTGCTTCAACAGCTGTTGGAAAAGTTGAAGCTAACTCCGTCAGTCATTTCGTAGTTAAAAACATGGAGCACGATGGTGTTGCTTGATGGCTCGTCTAACAGTACGAGCTGCGCAGATAGAGATACTTTCAAAGTTGGACACTGGCTGTTGTCTGAACTTATTTACGCAGTTCATTGCCTGAAGAAGCAAACCGAAGAACTAAACCAGTGGGAAAACTGCTATGGATCAGATTGACAGTCCAAAGAATATTTCGCGGCATAGAACAAAGAAAGAATTGATGAACACCTAGTTCAACAAGGGATCAGATGTCAGTTCAGAGCAGTTGCTGTACCGCACTTTGGAGGAATGTTGAACCGATTCGTCAGAAGGTGCAAGAGAGCAATGTATGCAGTATCAAGGAGCCGCTCAATAAAGGAAGCTTTCTTTTCATCCACGATCTGCATCGTTGACTAAACATTCAACGCAAGATCATCGACATCAATTATATCCGACGTACACGAATTGATTGCTATTGACTCAATCTCCATTTGATTTACAGTACACAGTTGGGTTTGTCATCGAAAGTTCTCCACACAAACTCAAGGTTACTCCAACCTCAGCAGATATACAAAACAGTATCTGATGACTTCGCAAATTCGGCAAAAATGAAAATTCAAAGCCAACTGAATTTTGAACAAATGTGGTTTCGATTTGTTGGTCCGAGACAGTAACAGAAGAAGGTACTACAAAATCGTAGTTACTGCAACCGTTGAGTTTTCTGATGCAACATATCCATCAGCAAAGAATCTATTGAAAAGAGGAGTATTTATGAAGCCTCTCTTGAAGCTTGCTCCTGTAATGATAATTTACCAGGATGCTTTAACTAAGGAGAACAGTTCAGCTATGTTGGAGATGAGCTGGTGCAGAAGGAAGTATATCAACATTCACAATAAATGTTGGCGTTGTTTGTCTATTTTATTCACTTTCAGTTTTCAATGAAACTATGTTCGTTATTGATTTATTTATACATACAGTCCAATTTATAGCCACATGATAGGAAGAAAAGGTTGGCATAAAATAGCAAGACAAAAGCTCCCAAACCAAAAACTACAACCTAAGACGAAGGGTTTCGTCCTAAAAATTATCAAATTTTTTTTTAATCTAAACTGACTTAGGCAGTATGTAAAGTGGTTGTGTGTCCTGTAAAATTTTTTTGAATAGGAAATTTTTTACATTTTCAAAATTGAAATTTATCCCTGAGCAGTGATGCACCCCCATTTGCCCGGAGCAGTGATGCACCTCCCTTTGGTTTCGAGTCATCAGACCATTAGAGAAATGAAATTCAAGCCTTGAAGACCAGAGCATCGGTGAGAAGACCATCTGGGGTCTAACTCGTTGAGGATTAGGGCCGTGATTATCAAGTCCCCTTGAAACATCGTGACATAGCAGAGCACAAGTTACCTGGTGCAAAAATGTAGTGTAGCCACTCTTTATCATTTTGACTCTGCGATAACCGTTGCAACACTCCTCTTTGATGTTAATTGTGTGACTATCACTACATCCGTCTTTTCTGAGCCCTGCACAGTATTTCATACTGGAAGACTTTCATTTCAGATACGAATTGTGCGCAGGGATTACAGACAGCTCCTCTTCCACGACTCATTAACTTGCAGTTAACACAATGCAGCAATTGTCCCATGATCCCGTTTATCTGAACCTTACTAGCTCTGCGTTCGTTGCCTACCAGCAAGTGTTTCAGGCCGATCGGAGTTCACAAGAGATTTTTATTGTTCTCTAGCCATATCACTACTAAATGGTCGAACTTCATCTGCCTGTATTGAGTTCACGTTCTTTACTCTATTGATTTTCGAATCAATAAGAGCCTCTTATGTTCATTGGAGACATTTCCAACTGGTAAAGAAATGAATTCAAGATCCATTTTAATATCTACAGAGACCTGCCGACAACCATTTTTGATCGCTTTTTCAATAGCGCTATTCCAAGCTCTGCCTTAACTCTTTCATCTCAGGCTTTTGCCTCTACAAGTGTGTATCGGATTGGCAGGAATTCCAAGCGATGTTTGTTTTGAGTTCTAGTTGGCTGGCTCAGAGCACGCTTCTCAGACTCTCCGCTTGGCGAGCTACCTGAGTTTGTGCAGGTAGTAGTTCACCAGGGGCACAACGTAGATTACAGATCAAATGTACAACCTGGATTACTAACCCTCCTCTGAAGCTCTTCGTCTCAGCAATTTGCTTCCATGGCAAGTCCTTGAACAGTAATCTTCTATCCTCGAGCAGTAAACTTCTATCCTTGAGCAGTAAGCTTTTGTTACTCAGTCCAGAAATTACGAATAACTTGAACTGCTATTCAACTGTTACGACCCCAGCTATTGGATTCTCATTTTTTGAGTATAAAGAGCAATGCGCAACTTAGGCTTAAGTTACACATTAACGGGTCAGGCGTTTAAATTTGGATTCGGTTTATTTCCCACCCGAGTCGAGGGGTCAGCAGCGGTAAGCGGATATTTTTGTAAGAAATCCACTGAATGTGCTGAAATTATGTAAGATTTGTGCTGAATGCGCTGAAAATTGAGCTTTTGGTGGTGAATCAGCTGAAAAAATTATTTCAGCACCTTTCAGCGCATTTCTTACATAAAATCAGCTTAAGATTAAGCACCTTTTTTAACATATTTTCAGCCCCTGTGAAAATTCCAAATTAAGCGGATTTATCACCTTTCTTACATAATTTCAACACTCTTCTTACAAAATTTCAGCATCTTCTCGGCACCTTTCTTACATAATTTCAGCACTTCTGAAAATTTCAATTTCAGCGGATTCAGCTCCTTTCTTACATAATTTCAACACTTTTCTTACAAAATTTCAGCAGCTTCTCAGCACCGTTCTTACATAATTTCAGAACTTGTAAAAATTTCAATTTCAGCTCACCCCGTTTTTTTGGTGCACGCGCAAATTATGTAAGAAAAGTGCTGAGAGATGCGGAAAATATGTAAGAAATGCGCTGAAAGGTGCTGATTAATGCAAAACAATAAGCAAGAAAAGTGATGAAATTATGTAAAAAAAGTGTTGAGAAGTGCTGAAATTATGTAAGAAATGCGCTGAAAGGTGCTGATTAATGCAAAACAATAAGCAAGAAATGTGATGAAATTATGTAAAAAGTGTTGAGAAGTGCTGAAATTATGTAAGAAATGCGCTGAAAGTCGCTGCAAAAAAAAATTTTTCAGCGGAATAATCTTACATATTTTTGTGCTTAATGTGCTGAAATTATGTAAGAAAAGTGTTGAGAAGTGCTGAAATTATGTAAGAAATGCGCTGACAGTCGCTGAAAAAAATATTTTTCAGCGGATTAATCTTGCATAATTATCCACTTAATGTGTTGAAAAGTGCTGAAATTATGTAAGAAAGGCGCTGAAAATTCAGCAGATTAAGCGGATTAATATGTAAGATTTATCCGCTGAAAATTTTTTTTTCAGCGGTTGTCAGCGCATTTCTTACGTAAATATCGACGAATTCCTCGACCCGGGCAGTCGAATTTAATTGGTTGATGAAAAAGAGATCTGGTTATGTTTATTCTCTACCCAACCCACTCCATTTCGATTTTGAACCAAAACTAAGTTTAGGGAATTGTCGTTTAATGAAACTGTGTTTGCAATGGTAAGCATATAGGGGATATATTTTATTATAAAAGGAAATTGCAAATCAATATATCGAAACAGATATGGAACCGCTAATACAAACTGGGTGGTGTAAAATTTTCTTCGTCAAAGATTGGGAGGGCAGCCGTTACAATGAATGAGAATTTAGTGGTAGTAGTCTCAAGCTGCAAGTTCAGATTTTGAGTGAAAGTGTGAAGGTTTCAATATCTGTGGCGAGCATTAAATCTGGCTCTGCTGAATTCAACACAAATTTAATTCAGTCACGTTAATTGTTGAGTACTTGTTCTGCACAAAGCTTGAAAAGCAGTTAATTGATTAGGTTTTCAGTTTTAGCCTTCAGTTCACAATTGTGACAAAATCTTGTCAATTCTGAAATCTGGGTTAAACAACGTGAGCATGCGTAATTATATCTAGATCATACGTGTACTCAATTGGAGACCGTCACAAATGTGCTTCAAAACATCCTAATGCTTCATTTATGGTTGAAACGCTAAAATCTTTGAGATAATTTGGGATCCAGAATAATTTTTTTGAGAAAAATGTGAGTCTATCTGGAGTTCAGCATTTTTTATAGTTCAGCTAAAGCCTTTTCATAGGTCGAAAGAGTCAAGTTATGTCTTTTCATAGAAATTTTTGCTCGTGCATTGTGTTTTTGTGAATATGTATCTAGACCCGGGGAAATTTCAGTGATTTTGGCCAGATAACCTTAAGGATGGGATCCCAAATATCACAAGTTCCTTTAGTGGTCAAGACGACCTGATTTTTTTGATTTCCCAAGCAATCAATACCACTTCCAAAACACTTGAGGCAATTGCTGGCACGGGTCGAGATGTCAAAGCTAAAAATAGCTAAAAAAGATGTTAAAACGCTGTGATTGCATCGAGAACGCTGCAGAGAGAATTCACCGCTAACCTTACGATGTGCTACCTGTATATTAGCACAATTTTTTTAGACTCAAAATTTCAATGAGAATATGTGTCGAGAGCGTTTAAAAATTCACATCATTTACAGCAAAAGTCATTAGAACGCGCACTTAGATGATGTACCAGCAGCAAAGGTAGTTTCTTATGTGATTTTCTTTTTATAATTTTCTGTTAACTGCTCTTAACTTGCCATTTTAATACAAATTCGTCCCCCCTGATTAGTGGGTGGATAATATAAGCACCCTCCAGATGCACGTGCCAATTTTTTACATTATGATTTACTATGTAATGTCACGTGCTCTGTAACTGGGCTGGCGAGGGGTGGGTGCAACAGTACTAAGGGAGGAGGAGCACAATCGAAATAGATCCAAAACTTTTTGCTGCAGACAACAGACAGATGAAGGACCTCTAACAGATATATAAACGTATAAACTTTCATATAAGCAATTAATTTTTAAAATAGTGGGTTTTAGATTCGGACAACAAGTTATTCAAATCGATTCAAACTCATAAACAGAGATCCCTATCCTGTGCAACGATTCCTTAAATTCTTGCAAGTTTGCTATTTCCCACTGGGCAACGTTGAAGGAAATCTTATCACGAATCCTATTAGGAAACTTATCAGGATTTGCAGGATGTGTTATGTATTTGCATTTTCTCGCTCTTTCCACTAGGAAAACTAGAAAACTTTCAGAGTCCTAGTAGGAAATGGGGGTAACAAAAAGAATCTCGTTAGACAAATTTTGAACGTGACGGGATTCTTGGCGGGAATTACGGATGAAAACAATATTTCCGTCAAGAGAAAAAACGAAATTTAATGGAGTAAAAAGAATTCCTAGCAGGAAATAAGGATTTAATGGGGATTCTCTAGGGCCCCTTTCTGCCTGCTGGCCGGCCCACTTGCCTACCTGCTTGCCTGCCTGTTTTAAGTGCATAAACTTAAGTTTCTTACAAGGAAAAAGATTTGAATGATTTTAAAAAATAATTCTGTCCAAGAATTAAGAAATTATGTGTAAAATTTTCTCTGTCAAGAACTTCAGGAATTGCAAGTAAAAGTAAGATTCCTATCGGGAATTTCTGGAATTGCAAGCCCTCAGAATTTTTCTGTCGAGAAATCTCGGAAGTGGAAGAATTTTCGGAATCCTAGTGGGAAGAGTAGGAATCGTTGCATCGTTGCACAGAGTATGTTTGGGGAGTCTAAAACATCAAGAGTTTTTGGTGCAGTTTCCCTAGAAAAGAGTTATACTTTTTTCAGTGAAAACGGTGAGAAAAAAAATTTCACCTCTAAAAACCGCAGATTCTACCGTCAATTCAACGGCAGAAATCTTCGTAAATGTTTGTGCGCTTGATTTTTGAAAGCCGAAATTCGGTCTTATCCTTAAAGTCAACAATACGCTAGCAAAATCCGGGCCTTCTATTTTAGGCTCATGAGTAATGAAGATGGTATTTTCTGCTGGTTTACACCCAACTTTATTGGAAAATACGGATACAAAATGAGAGACGACTACCTTCTATATCTACATCGATCAATGGAACTGTATCCGTTGTATTCCCAATGCTTTCTTACTTTCGGAATGAGTTTTGAGAGATGGGTGTGTGTTTGTCGACCGCATAATGCCAAACAGATTCTAAATAAACAAAACCGTCTCTGGCTGATTTTTGGAACTAGCGCTCTATCAGTAGGAGATCCAAGTGCCTTTTTTGCCGATCTGATTTACCATAAGGATCAAAACTGCTTTTTAAAAACTATAAGAAGTCAAGTTTTAAAATGTTATGTCGAATACACAGATTACATGTTGGATGGCCGTAAAGTCAACCTTTATATCTTTCCCCTGGACACGGAAAACAAAGGTTCAGTTCCCAGAGCAAGCTGACGCTTGATCACACCATTCCAGACCAGAGTAGAGTGATTAAAAATCACTTCCTTCTGGGAAATCTACCTGGTGATCAATGTATTTATATAAGAAAAAATTTGTCTAACGGAGGACTATAATTACGTTTTTATTTAGGAAAAAAGACTTTTATTTAGCAATAAAGACTTTTATTTAGCAATAAAGACTTTTATTTAGGAAATGAGCTGATCGTGACAAGTCACAAGGCTGTCTAGTTCTGCTCTGCTGCAACTTGTATTGAAATCTAGAACGCTGCAGGGCAATTAAAACAACTTGTTTTCTTTTATTAATTCTACACTGGTTCCCTTGCTGAGTGTCTTGCAGCTTTTTCCTCTCTCGAAAGTGAAACCAAGTCCCCACCCCGGTCACCATGAGACTGAAAAAGATCAGAAAAATTCAACGCCACAGGGAATATATGATTTCCTTGGTTCCATGCAAGGATCGTACTAGGAAATACGTTATGATTTGTATGACATCATATATGATCCTTGTATGGAACCAAGGAAGCGGCGACCCGGGATGAACTTAAATTTGATTTTCCCCTTGCTGGAGCGTATTCTGATCCTCCTCTCATGGCCAATACCCAGAAACCTTTTTTCAGGTTTTCGTTTGTGTTTCTTACTCTAATTGATCGATAGAAAAACCAGAAAACCGTCAATTGGCCTTGCTATCCGCTATATGCTATAATTGTCCATCAAAACGCCTGCTCTGTAACTTTTTTTCAGGTTTTCGTTTGTGTTTCTTACTCTAATTGATCGATAGAAAAACCAGAAAACCGTCAATTGGCCTTGCTATCCGCTATATGCTATAATTGTCCATCAAAACGCCTGCTCTGTAACTTTGTAAGAGCTGCCGCGTACGCTTTGATCGCGTATTTAATGATTGTTTCGCAACAACTCGGGTTTGCTACCCTCTCTGTGTCCTTGAAATGCCCTCTCTATGCGTCCTTTGCATCACACTTGCTCTTCTTTGATGTCCCCTTGTTCCTGCAGTACTTTTTAACGCATCCTGTGTTCCCAAACATATAGAACTTTTTGTTTTAAGCGTCCCTTCTTCACGTTTCACTTCACAACTACTGCTGTTAAAAACACTTCATCACTAATGTTTGTGTTTTGTGCTCTCATTGAAAATCTGCAATTATTCGCTCAATATCAGTGGTAACTCTCGGTTCAGAGAAACCAACAGTTACCACTGTCGGTGTCTCTGAACTCTGAAATCTCACTTGAAAAGTCTCAAAAGCCTCCTCTCGATCTTCAGTGTCGCTATTGCCATGAAGGTTGTGGAATCAAGTTTTATTGACTAATGACACCACATTGATTCAATTGTCCTTTATTGAAGAAAAGTGTTCTCATAAGCTTTCTTCCTCTTTTGTGAGCGTTCTCCTCTCTGTTGTTTGCTCCACTGAGTAATGTCTCGGGTTCACTGGTTTGCTCCTCTATCATCCGTACTTTGACATTCTTTTTTCTGACTCGTAGCCGAAAACTCGTGCTCCAGATTAGAAAATCCTAAGATTTTCCAACGTAGGTCAGTATTTTCTTTGTCTTTTTATTCATTGTGAATTGAGCGAGGAAAAAAAATTCGAAAAGGAAACAACTAAACAGAAAAAAGTATGAGTGGAAAAACAAAATGGTGTTGTTTTAAAAACATTTTGTGACTTTGATTGCTGCTGGTCTCATAAGTTTTTTGACTATGTTTTTTCACAGGCGGTATGACACTTTATCAAACCAGGAAACAATTTTTTCATAACTAATGGACCACAAAATGATTTTAACAAATGAGTTTAAAGAGATTGTACGTGAGAACTGATCAATAGATCAAGATTGTGATTTGGAATTGTAAGTTTGATGAAAAACGCTCAAAGACGACTTTATATAACCATTATCACTGGGGAAAACCAGGTTAGCAAATTCAAAGCACAATGATAAATTGCTGGAGTAAAAAATCTGAACAATTTTGGTTATTTCTGTTAGAAATTCCCGGAATTAGATCTATTGTTGGAAAAATCCTGACCACAAAAGCATTCAAAAAATGGGGATGGGAAAAACAACATGAGATTACTTACAGCTATAAATAATAATTTAAATCTGGGCTGATGAGCAAGATATTGATTTTCTCAGCTCAATTTAACTTGGTTCGTTTCAATAACACTGTTACTTTGGATCAACCGACATTATCTTGGTAAGCTCAACTCTATAACTTCAAAAGGTTTGTTATTAGAAAGTGGTTGTTTTTTGCAAAAAGCAATCTCAATTTGATGAGGTTCTGATGAGTCCAACAAATTGAGCCTCATTAAAGGAAATTGATCTTCCTTTTTTTGATGATTTAGTAATAATGAAACCAAGAGCTAGTCAGTTCGAAAGAAAATTAAATTTAGCGGCTTTCATGTTTGCGCTTTACTTATCAATTAGATTTATCGGCAAATTAGAAGGTGCATTTTTTTGGGGTCAAAATGTGAGTTTATAATTTGCCACATGAAATCTGGTGGAAATTACTTGAGCTTTTCTCTTCACATTTTGTCAAAAAAGCAAAAATCTTTGAAATCCGCAAATTTCATAGTGTCAATTAAGACTTCAGTATGGGTATGCGAAGGTAAAACACCACCAGTGGTGGGAAATTAAAGAACTAAGTTTTATTCGTTACTAGGTTTTAATCCCTTGATAGTGCATTGAATAAAACGATACCATTTTATTTTTTGTTTGCGGACAAGATCATTAATGATGACCTTTATATTGTTTTGAGTGAATTTTTTTGAGAAGCAGTTTTTTTAGTACGATGACGATGATCTTTGCATCAATTGCATAGCCGAGAAGTATTTATACTTCGAAGAAATTTTTGAGCTCGCATGTGTGCTTCTTTTCGCTGCTTTGTCAGCCACTTTATACTACAAAATCGTTCGGACTTTCCAGAGTTCAAGGCAACAGACTGCGCGATCAAAAACGCTGACAAGAGCTTTTATTGCCTTATGGGTATCTTGGATTCTAATGGTCTTACCAAGTCAAATATTTAACGTTTATTTGACTCATTATAAAAGTTTGTTTGCAGAGCTCTACATTCATCGTGAGTATTCAAAAAATTATCAAGTTTTAGGAATTCTGCTAAAATGAATAACTAGCAATAATCAAGGAACTATCATGTTTTACCTTAACCGACACTCAAATAAATTGGGGTTGAGGTTAAAAGTTTGGCCGTACGAGCCTTAAAGAAGTTCTACAATCCCAGCAAAACAATCCTGGCAGTAACCTCTAGGGTCGCTTTGTGCAACAAACCAAAATAAGTCACCTGTCCTGAGTTGCTGGTCAGTGGGCGTTTGGTATTTAGGACATCGGGTCAGTTCCGTGACAGACACTTTAACCCCCCAATATGATCAAATTAAACGTCCGCAGTAATGCGTTAATGCGTAACTTTTATTATGACCAAAGTCATTTTTAAGAACAAGAGACTGGATACAGGTAAAAATTTCTCCTGAAGAAAATTGGTTAGGTATTATAGCATTCAAGTCGCACAGATAATCGCTAACGGGGTTTAGCGAACTTGAATTAAAAGCGTGCTCCAAAGGCACAGTTTAGTTGGCAACACCTCTTTGATGAGGCCACGTGTGTCCCTAATAGTATACAACACGTACTTGAAACTGCGTACAAACCTTTGCCAAAAGTTACGCAATCTAGTGCACTGGAGGGTTAAACCTACATTTTATGCCCTTGGGAGCAATCTCAGCTACAATGATGATCTTTTCCATTTTTTAATTTTCTCGTGGATCAGTTTCTTCTTTCCAATGAAAATAGTAGCACTGTCCAACGCAATTAAGGCAGTCATGACTTAAACCACTCAACTCTTATCAATTAAGAACTCCTGTCCATTGAAGTATCAATTTCAACATGAACAGTGCGAGTTTCAATTCTAGTAGAGAGGAATCCCAATAAATTATAACTAGGACGGCGGTGAATGATTCGAAAAGGCCCAAATCGGGTTTTGGTGAAGTGAAGAGCGAGCGGTAAACAGGTCCCAACCTGTGCTGGTACCCCTACTCACCACTGCGCTGTTGTCAGTGAGGACCCATGTTTTCTCGGCACGAGGGATGAATAATCCTTGCATACAGGAGTAAAATGTGGCTTTGTAGATTGAAGGAAACCATAAATGGCACTTTGCATTCAAAATTAGTAATTTCGAATCCACCGAGAAAAAATAGATGTGCCTTTTTTTGATATATTGACGCCCTGCTCCGGACCTTCTACTGAGTCAAGATAATTTTCCGTAGAACTTTCCGCGGACGGTTTTTGCGTCTTCATTGTAAATTTTGCAATTGTCACTCGCAGTGCGTTGTAGGGCATAGTTAACGCAGAATGCAAGTTTTTAGCCTCAATGATATAGCTTGTTTATTGATACATTGGAATTATAGTTTTATTTTTGTCTTTAATAAAAAAACGAAGTAAAAAATGGTCCAAGTCTGTTGCACCCATTTCAAGGAACTTTTTCTCTATGTAGGTGGAGACGGCATAAGCTTGTTTTTTTTCAGCGGAAAGTACATTATTGAATTTTTGGAGCAGATCAGGGTCCGTGATCAATGACTCATTTGATGAGGCGCCTAGAAATTTAGCGGCTCCATTTAGCACCCTACCACATTACACGGTTTAGCTTTGGGTTTTTTAACTGACGTTAAAACTCTTCATCGGAGCAGTTTTCAACCATGTGAGTGTCGTGTACCTCAATTACTTACCCATTACAAAGATGCTCCTTGAAGACAATATTTTAAATTTCTCTTCGGGTCTTCATCTTTAGACAAAAAATTTTCGAGAAACTTAGGTTACATAAAAAGAGAAATAATTATTGGGGAGCGTGCTGTTCTCCTCTGCCGACAAAAGACAGAATTTATACTTTTGTACATATTTCAAGATGCTTCTGCATAGACCGCTGCAGATCGCGGTTCAATCTGTTGGTTAGTTCAAAACAATTCTTTGTCGTACCACCATTGTACTAGGCATGCCAGCTCTTTCTCTTGATCAAAACTAATTTTAAGGCACGTTCAGGTTAGTCCTGAACTCCCATGATAAAAGACACCAGATTCAGCCTATGACTGAAAACATGGCAACAATGCGGAGAAGTTTTAAAGGGCGCACTTTGCTCGATATAAATCTAGGCATCATCTATATGATTTTGCAGGAATGAGTCACAGGTCTGGGTATGTATCTTGCAGGGCTTTTAGAGTATATATATATATATATATATATATATATATATATATATATATATATATATATACATATATATATATATATATATATATATATATATATATATGAGCCAATTTTCAGACCCTCTTGAACGGTCGGGTTAAATGCTAATGGTTTAAAGGTTTTTTGTACTCTCAGTTTCACAGTTAGCTCCACAAGCCTAGTATCATCGAGCCAATGGATAATTATAACGTTGGGAGTCAGTTTACCGTGAAAACGGTGTCCATATAGGAGACAACAGGCCGCCAGGGAGTTACTGCTGGCGATGGTACACAAATCTGAAGCGTTGTTATCGACGCATGAAGAAATTAGCAGCCGCCAGTCGGTTTTCTAAAAATATCTCTAACATTATTAGCTCAGGACGAGGTTCTGGTCTTACTAGTAATGTTGATTAGATGTAAATTTTCTTTGGAAGCATTGCCTTATGGACGAACATCATAAAAAACTTTCATTGTTTTCATGAGAAGAACCTATCCCCAATGCGATAGCGTGTTTTGCGATATATCGCAATTTTTTATCTGGCATTTTCTTCATAGAGGACACTGGTTGAATTTGTCCCTAAAACACAAGTTTCTGAACCTCCGCTAACCTTCCTCTATGGGTTAAAGTTATTGCCCTGAAAACTGCCATAAGTGATGCTAAGTGGTAACGGAGTAAGCTGTTACCGCAGCTGATTGTGATAGCTTTTTCACTTTGTTGGGAACTTGACGCAAATACTCTGGAGGATAATTTGGAAAAAAATTATCAAAGTGCTGTCATCCTCGGGTTTTGCTTTGTTGCGTTTTGTTTCAAAAGATTCCGAGCCTCCGCTTATTTCTCACTCAACCGTTAGAACGAGAGACAGTAGAAAGAAACTAGAGCCTTTCTACCGTAAATATTGACAAATACTATTGCATTGGAAATATTTTTTGTATCAATTCGTTTACTAGAAAAACTGCAGAACAATTGATGATGTCATCGCTGGTTTTCATTGTGAGAAGCCGGAAACTTCTCAGCTTATCCAGTTCAACTTTTGCTTGGCCGGGCAATTTTATGTTGTAAAGTCGATAGTGCATTCTTGTACAAAACATCACAGTAGAAAAGACGGAAATTGCAATCTTCGCTTTATCAGTCACTAGTGTGTTAAAGTAAATCAATTTCCCATTATCTGCTAGCAAATAGGAATGGATTGTTTGAAGTGACCTTATCAATTGCGCAACTTCACTGGTGCGCATCATCCTGTGGCCACTCTGGCCAGATATTGTTTTTGTTCAGTCATTTTCCTATTGAATATTCATTTTCTGGTATAAATGGGTCAGGGATAGACTTATGAGAATTACTTCACTCAACGAAGTGGGCCCAACTTAAACATATGGTGGCCAAAAAACTGAAATTGTGGAAGCAGGTTAGATTTTATTGGCTGTTGTGGGGGTCTTTTTCGTTCGCCCGATTGCTACTGCATCGCAATTAAAAGGGGAGAAATTTTAGGAAAATTTATTGAGACAAGAATTTTAGATGGTGCAGTGAATGCCAGCGACAAGTCTTTTTGGTTCAAAGTGTTTGCCAATGTTGACATTTGGCTTACTGGGCATTGAGCAGGAGGCGCAGCCGATTGTCGTGGAAAAGAGGACTCTTGCTCCTTCTAAAAAAGGGAGTTTGGGGCTCGAGGAACACAAGTTATTTCTCTTTGCCCGGGCCGAGGAATTTGGCCAAAATTATGTAAGATCAGCGGCAACTAGCGTTGACAAGTCGGAAAATTCACCGCAATTTTCTTACATAATTTTGCGTTGAATGCGTTGAATTTAAAGACAAAAATTCAACGCATTCAGCGCAAAATTATGTAAGAAATGGCGGTGAATTTTCCAACTTATCAACGCTAGTTGCCGCTGATCTTACATATTTAGCGTTGCATTTAGCGCAGATCTTACATATTTAGCGTTGAATTTAGCGTAGATCTTACATTTTTTTGCGTTGAATTTAGCGTTGATCTTACAAAAAATCAACGCGTAGAACTCTGGGTATGGGACTCGAACCACTGACCTCCTGTTTACTTGTCCCCTCTTCTACCATTGCGCCACCGTACCTTGGTTTCCTTAAGAACCGAAAACCCTATAAAGCGTAGATCTTACATGTTTTGAGTTGAATTTAGCGTAGATCTTACATATTTTGCGTCGACTTTAGCGTAGACCTTACATATTTTGCATTGAATTTAGCGTAGAACTTGCATATATTTCGTTGAAGTTAGCCTAGATTTTACATATTTTTCGTTGAATTTAGCCGAGATCTTACATAATTTCAACGTATTCAACGCATTTATCATGTGAGAAGTACTGGGAAAAATTTAAAAATTTTTTAAAGTTTTGAAAAAAATTTGAATCCCTAAAATGGTCTGAAATGGTTTTTGCACCGTAAGAGAGCAAATGGGTATTTTTTGCTGACTTCATTTTTCTCAATTGTGCAGTATAGGGGTCAAAACAGTAAAAAAATTTAATTTTTCGAAAAAAAAACTTGAAAAGTTTGAAATCTTCAAATCGTCTGAATTGGATTTTGCACTAAAAAAGAGCACTAAAAAGGATTTTTTCTGACTTCTTGTTACTCACCTTTGGAGTATAGATTTCGAAACAGTGAAAAAATTAAATTTTCGAAAAAACTTGAAAAAGTCTTGGAATCGTAAATTGGTCTGAAACGGATATTGCACTATAAAAGAGCACTAAAAAGTGATTTTTCTCACATGTGCAGTATAGGGTTGAAACAGTTAAAAAACTAACTTTTTGAAAAAAAACTTGAAAAATTTGAAATCAAAAAATTGGTGTCAATTGGATTTTGCACTATAAAAGAGCACTAGAAAATGATTTTTCTCTGACTTCACATTTCTCACCTTTGCAGCATAGGGGTCGAAACAGTGAAATTTATTTTTCCAAAAAAAAAACTGTAAAATGGTCTCAAATGGATTTTGCACTATAAAAGAGCACTAAAAAGTGGTTTTTTTGCTGACTTCGCTTTTCTCACCTGTGAAGCATAGGGGTCGAAACAAAGAAAAAATTGACTTTTTGAAAAAAAACTTGAAAAACTTTTGAAATTATAAAGTGGTCTGAAATGGAATTCAAAAAATTCAAACTTAAATTTGTAAGATCTAAGCCAAAATTCTACGCAAAATATGGAAGATTGGTGTTGAAAGCGTTGAATTTATGTAAGATCTAAGCTAAACTCAACGCTAAATATGTAAGATCTACGCTACAATTCAACGCTAAATATGTAAGATCTACGCCAAATTTCAACGCAAAATATGTAAGATTGGTGTTGAATCCGTTGAATTTATGTAAGATTTACGCTAAATTCAACGCTAAATATGTAAGATCTACGCTAAAATTCAACGCTAAATATGTAAGATCTACGCCAAAATTCAACGCAAAATTATGTAAGATTGGCGTTGAATGCGTTGAATTTATGTAAGATCTACGCTAAATTCAACGCTAAATATGTAAGATCTACGCTAAAATTCAACGCTAATTATGTAAGATCTACGCTCAATTCAACGCTAAATATAAAAGATCTACGCTAAAATTCAACGCTAAATATGTAAGATCTACGCCAAAAGTCAACGCAAAATTATGTAAGATTGGCGTTGAATGCGTTGAATTTATGTAAGATCTACGCTAAATTCAACGCTAAATATGTAAGATCTACGCTAAAATTCAACGCTAATTATGTAAGATCTACGCTAAATTTTAATGCAAAATATGTAAGATTGGCGTTGAATGCGTTGAATTTATGTAAGATCTACGCTAAATTCAACGCTAAATACGTAAGATCTACGCTAAAATTCAACGCTAAATATGTAAGATGAACGCCAAAATTCAACGGAAAATTATGTAAGATTGGCGTTGAATGCGTTGAATTTATGTAAGATCTACGCTAAATTCAACGCTAAATATGTAAGATCTACGCTAAAATTCAACGCTAAATATGTAAGATCTACGCCAAATTTCAACGCAAGATATGTACGATTGGCGTTGAATGCGTTGAATTTAAGTAAGATCTACGCTAAATTCAACGCTAAATATGTAAGATTTACGCTAAAATTCAACGCTAAATATGTAAGATCTACGCCAAAGTTCAACGCAAAATTATGTAAGATTGGCGTTGAATGCGTTGATTTTATGTAAGATCTACGCTCAAGCGTAGATCTTACATAAATTCAACGCATTCAACGCCAATCTTACATAGTTTTGCGTTTTTTAGCGTTGACACCTCGGCCCGGGTGGTTATCTAATTGTTTTGCTATTGTTTCATTTCTGAAAAACCTGTTGCTTCATTTCCATGACTTTTGCATTTTTAAGGTCTGCAAATGTAGAAATATGAAAAGAGTCATTCAATTATCCGTGAAGTGCAGATTGTATTGGTAAAATAGGCTGTTGAATTGATGGTAACGGAACACCTAAGACGGGCACTGAAATTGGGTGACCCACTGTGGTTCCATAGACTGACTACGGCCTCTTTGAGTCAATTGCGCTTGTGAACGCCTTGGTACAACACTTGTGCATGGGCAGCAATCAGAAGATCATCAGGTGCTTACAATAAGTATCGAGCTGCTGAGAGTAATCACTCCTGATCATTTTATCGCCTTGACGGTTTTCAGGGACTGTTCCATAGATTTTCCATCGCTCTAATCTATCTTTACTGCGTCATCATTGTGACAAAGTTAACCTACAATTTGTCCTCAGTGCCCTTTAGAGCGTCCAATGAAGTTCTTCGTTTACCATTTTCACCCTCAGTGTCAAGGTCCCAACCCCTGTTTTCAAACAAAACGAACACTGTTGCCGGCTTGTTGAACCACACAAATTACAAAGCGCAGACAAATTTGTTCAGCACAAAAAGCGCCCGATGAAAACAAAACAGAAGGCCATGGAGCGCAAAGCCATAAACGATTGACCTGATCGAGCGCAAAGCCCTGATCGACGGAAACAGGGCGGACGAACAAGCAACACGAGACAAAACGGGAAAGAAACAGACAAAAAGGCCAGCGTTCAACGCTCTTGCAAGAGAGGAATGAAACAAATAACGAGCATACCATCAAAAACGATAAATTAGTCCGCTGCTGACTGCGCCATGTTATACTCGTACACAATGAGTATAGTCAAATGAATTGCAAATGGCCTCGCACAAACTGAGATAGGCACTTGCGCCGCGAATGGCAGGTTTAGTTGTTACTTTCAACTAGATACTTTCTAGATTGGGCAATCGCGATGCGATTGACTCTAACTGAACTAATCAGCTCAAATGAGAAGCGTTTGCAAGAATTAAATTAAACTGAGCGTTAGCGCTGCAAATTGGAGAATGAAAGTTAATGATGATACAAATTATGAAAGAAAGTTTGTTCAGGTTTTAATCATACATAAAGGAAGCAAAGTTTGATTTGTTTACAACGTGAATGAATATATATCCGGTACAGACGGAATGAACAGACTGAACTGCTAAAAATGGGAGGAAGTATATAGCAACTGAACTTAAATGGCATTCGCCCTTCAAAAGGAACTTACAACAATGAATTAATTTAAAATACGTATATGGATACATGAAGGGTATCCATTGCCGTATGACATTTCCCCCTCTTGGAGAAAAATAAATTACTAAATTAAAATCAGAAAATTAATAAATATTCACCGGTTACTAAGTAATAAAATATTAAATAATAGGTAGAAAAAAAGTTCATGAAAGTTTTCTTTATCTAAGTTCACTCGCTATCGCTATTTTCAGCATTTTCAGCCTGGAGAACTTTTATCTCCCTCGGTTGGTCTTGCGAATACTCAGCTCCTTCATTTGACTCTTCCGCAATTCCAGTATCCTGATAATCAGTGTAGCCTTCTGTGCTACGAACTTTTTCGACAATTGTTTGTGATTTTTGGGATTTCTCTTTCAATGTCCTCTTGCTTTTTCGAATAGAAGACGTGTCCGAATCCGATGTATCACTGACCGTGATTTTGCGTTTTGAAGTTTTCCGCAAGATGGGTGTAGGCTTTTTTTGTACTGATGAGGCTATTTGTGCCCCGGATGGTCCTGCTGTATCGGACGATGCCACTTGCGGCGCGATTGGACTGAAATTTAATATTTGTGTAAGATCGGGTCGATTTTGGAATGCCTCGTCGTATTTCGGATTTCTTTTTGGCACTCTCATCTTCAATGATCTTGCAATATTGCTAGCTGTAGAAATACAAGATCGTCCCGAAGAAACGACACTTACATCGTCTGTTTGTTTCCTATTGCGCTTTATCTTTTTCTCTCCAGTATTTTTTCGAAAAAGATCTCGTTTGTGTTGCTGATTTTTTTGTTCGAGAATTTTTTCGTTTATTTTCTTTGGGCGTCGTTCTATGTATTGTGCTAGCTCCGTTTCACGTTCAGCCCGCGTCCCAAATTTGGCGATGTCAGAATTCCTAACCCGTACTTCTTGTTTGTAGAGTTCTTTGATGACACTCGTCGTTGGACTTATTTTGCACACTGTGCTGCCAGGTGCTAATACCTCATAGAGGCCATCCAAGTTCTTCTTTTGGCGTTGGTTCTCGTGTATCTTGCGGGCCAACTTCACCTGCACGCTACGTTTGGAGCAGGGAATTGCGCGGTAAACGAAATCTGGCTTTATGAAACGATCTTCCCCGTCGTTTCGTTTCTCTTGTTCTGTTCTTGCGCGCGTACTTGCGGCGCAAATGACTCGCTCAATTTCCGTGTCAGAACAAAGAGCTGTATCCGCCCACTGTTCATCTGTAAGGTAGGAACGACCCGTGATTGTATCTTCGTCTAAATAAAAATTAATTATTGCATTATAGTTGAGATTTTTGCTATCAGATTTAGTTGTAATATTTGATATAAGTGTGTTACATTTTCTACCGAAGTGTGCCTCAAATGGTGTGGTTGTTATTGTTTTTTGTTTTGATACTCTTAGTCGTTGTATTATTGCTTTCAGTGAATTTTCTAAATTAAATTTTTTAATTGATTGTGATTTCATGCAAGATAATTGTCGTTTAATTGTTTGAATGATACGTTCTACTGTTTCCTTCAACAACATATTCTGAGTCTCGTGATCAAGCATATTTAATATGAATGCATCACGAATTAGTGTAGTTTCTTCACTACCAAGATTGCAATTCTCCGCCAATTCTATGAGACGGCCGTAGAAACTTTCTACCGACTCTCCTTTTTGCTGCTTACACGAGTAGAAAACAAAGCGATCGTAAGTTATATTACGAACCTTTGTGAATGAGTCCTCCATTGCCCGCCACAAATCTCTAAAAGGTTGTTTCTCGATCTGAAAATGAGGGTATTTGCTCTTGAAGATCCGCCGTCCCTCTGTACCAATGCTTAGATATAGCAACAATATTGTCTTCTGTTCACAAATTCCCCACGGTTTGTCGCCACAGAGGATCCCGATTTCTTCAACCTTTGCGCAAAAATTTTGCCAGTTTACTTTAAATTGTTGGTTTTGAACTTTAAGATCTCTTTCCGTTGCCTGTGTGTGGTTTTCCACCGGTTCTTCGTAGGTAGGTTCAGGCGGGTAGGTCACTGTTGTTGGGGGATCATTCAACAGGATGTCAAATTGTATCCCTTGCTTAGCAAGTAGAGCCAATTTCCATTGCTGCGTCCATTTGATCCACGTCAGAGGAGGTGTTACTGTCGGTTTCTCCCAAAATGCTTCTATATGAAGTGGTGTTTTCTTTGAGTCCGCTGCTGACTGCGCCATGTTATACTCATAAACAATGAGTATAGTCAATTGAATTGCAAATAGCCTCGCACAAACTGAGATAGGCACTTGCGCCGCGAATGGCAGGTTTAGTTGTTACTTTCAACTAGATACTTTCTAGATTGGGCAATCGCGACGCGATTGACTCTAACTGAACTAATCAGCTCAAATGAGAAGCTGATTAGTTAAATTAAACTGAGCGTTAGCGCTGCAAATTGGAGAATGAAAGTTAATGATGATACAAATTATGAAAGAAAGTTTGTTCAGGTTTTAATCATACATAAAGGAAGCAAAGTTTGATTTGTTTACAACGTGAATGAATATATATCCGGTACAGACGGAATGAACAGACTGAACTGCTAAAAATGGGAGGAAGTATATAGCAACTGAACTTAAATGGCATTCGCCCTTCAAAAGGAACTTACAACAATGAATTAATTTAAAATACGGATATGGACACATGAAGGGTATCCATTGCCGTATGACAGAGTTAATCGAAACTTGAGACCAGAGAAATTAAGTGGGAGAGCAGCACTTTTGTTCTTTCGATAGCCGTGGGTTGTATATTTTGTTTCTCTACCATTTTTGTTGAGTTTTGACTTTTGTTTAATTGACAAAAGGAACTTTGAATTGAAAAATTTTCTATTGAAATTTTGTCAAGTTCGTTTGTTTCTTCATGTGAATTGAATATTTTCTGCTTGACGATACGTGATTTGATATTGGGGTACTGCATTTCACTCTTTTGGATTTCCTTTAAAATTGCCAAAAGTTTGCAAATTTGGACGATTTGGATTTACATTCTCACCTTTCTTTATCATTGTTTGTTTTTTCTATGGAACCCATGTGGAGAAGTTCTCACCAATTTTGATAAATTTAGCTCTGAAAAAATAAATTTGTGAGGTTACTGGTTTCCGGTATGCTATCGGTGAACACAATGAAACCTGTTTTACAGCGAGATTGTTCTTGCCGTCCAAATTTAATGAATTAATATGCCTCAATAAACGCTAGTGTAAAGTTTGCTCTGCTTTACAGTTTCTGGAGTCATGTTTTTATGACGTTTTGCCGTTCTGAACATCAGCCATGTTAAGAGCAAACACACTCTAGGTGTGCTGCAAAGTTCTCAATATGCCTGTCATTTAAATGCATAATAAACTTCATATCACAGTTTTTCCCAAATTTGCATGCCGAACTAAGCATTTGTGACCCTTCGTAATTGTAGATCTCGCATCCCAAGTTGAGTTGCCAGATGGAAGTGACCTCTGGTCAGACCATTTCAGACCAAATGATTATCTGGTAAGAGCATTTCAGATCAAAGTAACCTCTGATCAGACTGAAGTGCGCTCGAAACCTCATGTGTATATAAACAGCGGTCGACTCTGGCTGTGGTCAATCTTTCCCAGATAGAAGTGATCACTGATAAGACCAAAATCAGACCATTGTCCAGGCTCTTGAGCATTCCTCGCTCAGAACAACACCGGAAGATAGCTCGGACGTTTGTAGGTTTCAAATGACAAACAGGCAGTCGCTAGAACGACAGTGGCACTGATTAGATCCCATTCTACACGGTCTTTATATGAGGCTAGATATTTTACCAGACCATTGTCAAAAGTACCCGTGATCAGAAAATGCGCTCGGAATTGTCTATGACCAGAATCAAATGCACTACAGAAACTCCGATCAGAGAATTGGTTTAATTATGAACAAATCTCTGAAAACCTCGCTATGACGTATTCTTTTCATATTTTAAAATGATATTTGCTCTAATATAATCAATTAAGGAAGAAAAATTCTACGAGTACTGGTAGTGAGGAGAAAACCAAAAATTGGAAAGAGAATTCATTTAGTATGCCATTGGCGTATGTTCCTCAATCAATAGATGAAATTGGGCAGTATTTTTAAATAAATTTTCTCTTGATTTGAAGTTATGCAAAATTACTTGTAAGTAATTGCTATCATTTGAACCTTGATTTTGATCAGCCCCGTCAGACTGTAGATGAGTCTCTGATCAGAACGGAGGTGCTTCTTAGTTGCATCCTGATAGCGTCAACACCTGTCAGTAAAAAAAACACCAAAAAGTTAAGAAAAAGCTTAGCTAGGAATGATTTCCGATCAGACACAATTGGGCTTGGAAACTTCTTTGATCAGACTCTTAAACGCTTCTGATCAGACGCTTCTGAACGCTTCTGATCAGACCATCCTACTAAAGTGCCCTCTGATCAGCTCGAAATCGGACGACTGTCCAGACATTTGTGCATCCAGATATTTCCCAGAACCTGCAGTTTCGTTCTGGAAACACGTTTTGTGCGTTCGAATAAAGTTTCATCAGAGATCACTTCCGTCGCGCACCTTCTCAATCTGGGATTTGAAAACCAAAATAAAAAGTTTTCTAATTTCCCCATCAGAAGCTATATCCCATATTGAGGGTCTTCAACTGACATTCTGACAAAACCAAGAGCACCTTACTGAAAAGTTCCGATTCATAACATGCCAGAAGCCTCCGGACACCTGTGAGGTATTTTTAGTATGTCCGCCCTAGTTGAATTTTATCAAACCAAAAACGTGAGTTTCTAAACTAAACTGCTATAAAAATTTATGCACGGAAGATATTTCAATCCATTAGCTCAAAGTCAACAAAACACCTGGAAAAAACTGCAACACGATTACAAACTCAAAACCAGGATGCTAGAATGCAGTGAAGCAGTTGCCCTTTAGCTTCTTGGCGAATGATCTGATGGTCATATTTAACGTCGAGTAGGGAAACTGAATGAGAAAATATTCCAGCACATGTCTCGAACTCCAATCCTAAAAGGGTACTAATCAAATGACTTTAAAAATTGTTATCGGAACATCAGCGTTTGATAGCTGTAAAAACAACCTGAAGCGTTGTTATCGACGCATGAAGAAATTAGCAGCCGCATTTGGAAGCATTGCCATATGGACGAACATCATAAAAAACTTTCATTGTTTTCATGAGAAGAATTTATTCCCAATGCGATAGCGTGTTTTGCGATATATCGCATTTTTTTTGTCTGGCATTTTCTTCATAGAGGACACTGGTTGAATTTGTCCCTAAAACACAAGTTTCTGAACCTCCGCTAACCTTCCTCTATGGGTTAAAGTTATTGCCCTGAAAACTGCCATAAGTGATGCTAAGTGGTAACGGAGTAAGCTGTTACCGCAGCTGATTGTGATAGCTTTTTCACTTTGTTGAGAACTTAACGCAAATACTCTGGAGGATAATTTGGAAAAAATTATCAAAGTGCTGTCATCCTCGGGTTTTGCTTTGTTGCGTTTTGTTTCAAAAGATTCCGAGCCTCCGCCTATTTCTCACTCAACCGTTAGAACGAGAGACACTAGAAAGAAACTAGAGCCTTTCTACCGTAAATATTGACCAATACTATTACATTGGAAGTATTTTTGTATCAATTCGTTTACTAGAAAAACTGCAGAAAAATTGATGCTGTCATCGCTGGTTTTCATTGTGAGAAGCCGGAAACTTCTCAGCTTATCCAGTTCAACTTTTGCTTGGCTGGGCACTTTTATGTGCTAAAGTCGATAGTGCATTTTTGTACAAAACACCACAGTAGAAAAGACGGAAATTGCAATCTTCGCTTTATCAGTCACTAGTGTGTTAAAGTAAATCAATTTCCCATTATCTGCTAGCAAATAGGAATGGATTGTTTGAATTGACCTTATCAATTGCGCAACTTTACTGGTGCGCATCATCCTGTGGCCACTCTGGCCAGATATTGTTTTTGTTCAGTCATTTTCCTATTGAATATTCCTTTTCTGGTATAAATGGGTCAGGGATAGACTTATGAGAATCACTTCACTCAACGAAGTGGGCCCAACTTAAACATATGGTGGCCAAAAAACTGAAATTGTGGAAGCAGATTTGATTTTATTGGCTGTTGTGGGGGTCTTTTTCGTTGTACGCCCGATTGCTACTGCATCGCAATTAAAAGGGGAGACATTTTAGAGGAAAATTTATTGAGACAAGAATTTTAGATGGTGCAGTGAATGCCAGCGACGAGTCTTTTTGGTTCAAAGTGTTTGCCAATGTTGACATTTGGCTTACTGGGCATTGAGCAGAAGGCGCAGCCGATTGTCGTGGAAAAGAGGACTCTTGCTCCTTCTAAAAAAGGGAGTTTGGGGCTCGAGGAACACAAGTTATTTTTCTTTGGTTATCTAATTGTTTTGCTATTGTTTCATTTCTGAAAAACCTGTTGCTTCATTTCTCCTGATTTGTGCATTTTTAAGGTCTGCAAGTGAAGAGATTTGAAAAGAGTCATTCAATTATCCGTGAAGTGCAGATTGTATTGGTAAAACGGGCTGTTGAAATGATGGTAGCGGAACACCTTAGACAGAGTCGTGGAAAAGAGGACTTCTGATCCTTCTAAAAAAGGGAGTTTGGGGCTCAAGGAACGCAAGTTAATTCTCATTGGTTATCTAATTGTTTTGCTATTATTTGATTTCTGAAAAACCTGTTGCTTCATTTCCATGACTTTTGCATTTTTAAGTTCTGCAAATGAAGAAATATGAAAAGAGTCATTCAATTATCCGTGAAGTGAAGATTGTAATGGTAAAACGGGCTGTTGAAATGACGGTAACGGAACACCTAAGACAGAGTCGTGGAAAAGAGGACTCTTGCTCCTTCTAAAAAAGGGAGTTTGGGGCTCGAGGAACACAAGTTATTTTTCTTTGGTTATCTAATTGTTTTGCTATTGTTTCATTTCTGAAAAACCTGTTGCTTCATTTCCATGATTTTTGCATTTTTAAGGTCTGCAAATGAAGAAATATGAAAAGAGTCATTCAATTATCCGTGAAGTGAAGATTGTATTGGTAAAATAGGCTGTTGAATTGATGGTAACGGAACACCTAAGACGGGCACTGAAATTGGGTGACCCACTGTGGTTCCATAGACTGACTACGGCCTCTTTGAGTCAATTGCGCTTGTGAACGCCTTGGTACAACACTTGTGCATGGGCAGCAATCAGAAGATCATCAGGTGCTTACAATAAGTATCGAGCTGCTGAGAGTAATCACTCCTGATCATTTTATCGCCTTGACGGTTTTCAGGGACTGTTCCATAGATTTTCCATCGCTCTAATCTATCTTTACTGCGTCATCATTGTGACAAAGTTAACCTACAATTTGTCCTCAGTGCCCTTTAGAGCGTCCAATGAAGTTCTTCGTTTACCATTTTCACCCTCAGTGTCAAGGTCCCAACCCCTGTTTTCAAACAAAACGAACACTGTTGCCGGCTTGTTGAACCACACAAATTACAAAGCGCAGACAAATTTGTTCAGCACAAAAAGCGCCCGATGAAAACAAAACAGAAGGCCATGGAGCGCAAAGCCATAAACGATTGACCTGATCGAGCGCAAAGCCCTGATCGACGGAAACAGGGCGGACGAACAAGCAACACGAGACAAAACGGGAAAGAAACAGACAAAAAGGCCAGCGTTCAACGCTCTTGCAAGAGAGGAATGAAACAAATAACGAGCATACCATCAAAAACGATAAATTGCGAAAACGCGAAGACTACAACGTATGCGAAAACATGCTACAATAAATTCAAAAACTGAAACGCAGCCACAGAAGACAAATTTTACATACAAAAAACAAGGATGCGAGTTAATCGAAACTTGAGACCAGAGAAATTAAGTGGGAGAGCAGCACTTTTATTCTTTCGATAGCCGTGGGTTGTATATTTTGTTTCTCTACCATTTTCGTTGAGTTTTGATTTTTGTTTAATTGACAAAAGAAACTTTGAATTGAAAAATTTTCTATTGAAATTTTGTCAAGTTCGTTTGTTTCTTCATGTGAATTGAATATTTTTTGCTTGACGATACGTGATTTGATATTGGGGTACTGCATTTCACTCTTTTGGATTTTCTTTAAAATTGCCAAAAGTTTGCAAAATTGGACGATTTGGATTTACATTTTCACCTTTCTTTATCATTGTTTGTTTTTTCTATGGAACCCATGTGGAGAAGTTCTCACCAATTTTGATAAATTTAGCTCTGAAAAAATAAATTTGTGAGGTTACTGGTTTCCGGTATGCTATCGGTGAACACGATGAAACCTGTTTTGCAGCGAGATTGTTCTTGCCGTCCAAATTTAATGAATTAATATGCCTCAATAAACGCTAGTGTAAAGTTTGCTCTGCTTTACAGTTTCTGGAGTCATGTTTTTATGACGTTTTGCCGTTCTGAACATCAGCCATGTTAAACGCAAACACACTCTAGGTGTGCTGCAAAGTTCTCAATATGCCTGTCATTTAAATGCATAATAAACTTCATATCACAGTTTTTCCCAAATTTGCACGCCGAACTAAGCATTTGTGACTCTTCGTAATTGTAGATCTCGCATCCCAAGTTGAGTTGCCAGATCGAAGTGACCTCTGGTCAGACCATTTCAGAACAATTTATTATCTGGTAAGAGCATTTCAGATCAAAGTAACCTCTGATCAGACTGAAGTGCGCTCGAAACCTCATGTGTATATAAACAGCGGTCGACTCTGGCTGTGGTCAATCTTTCCCAGATAGAAGTGATCACTGATAAGACCAAAATCAGACCATTGTCCAGGCTCTTGAGCATTCCTCGCTCAGAACAACACCGGAAGATAGCTCGGACGTTTGTAGGTTTCAAATGACAAACAGGCAGTCGCTAGAACGACAGTGGCACTGATTAGATCCCATTCTACACGGTCTTTATATGAGGCTAGATATTTTACCAGACCATTGTCAAAAGTACCCGTGATCAGAAAATGCGCTCGGAATTGTCTATGACCAGAATCAAATGCACTACAGAAACTCCGATCAGAGAATTGGTTTAATTATGAACAAATCTCTGAAAACCTCGCTATGACGTATTCTTTTCATATTTTAAAATGATATTTGCTCTAATATAATCAACTAAGGAAGAAAAATTCTACGAGTACTGGTAGTGAGGAGAAAACCAAAAATTGGAAAGAGAATTCATTTAGTATGCCATTGGCGTATGTTCCTCAATTAATAGATGAAATTGGGCAGTATTTTTAAATAAATTTTCTCTTGATTTGAAGTTATGCAAAATGACTTGTAAGTAACCTTGATTTTGATCAGCCCCGTCAGACTCTAGATGAGTCTCTGATCAGAACGGAGGTGCTTCTAAGTTGCATCCTGATAGCGTCAACACCTGTCAGTAAAAAAACACCAAAAAGTTAAGAAAAAGCTTAGCTAGGAATGATTTCCGATCAGACACAATTGGGCTTGGAAACTTCTTTGATCAGACTAATAAACGCTTCTGATCAGACGCTTCTGAACGCTTCTGATCAGACCATCCTACTAAAGTGCCCTCTGATCAGCTCGAAATCGGACGACTGTCCAGACATTTGTGCATCCAGATATTTCCCAGAACCTGCAGTTTCGTTCTGGAAACACGTTTTGTGCGTTCGAATAGAGTTTCATCAGAGATCACTTCCATCGCGCACCTTCTCCATCTGGGATTTGAAAACCAAAATAAAAAGTTTTCTAATTTCCCCATCAGAAGCTATATCCCATATTGAGGTTCTTCAACTGACATTCTGACAAAACCAAGAGCACCTTACTGAAAAGGTCCGATACATAACATGCCAGAAGCCTCCGGACACCTGTGAGGTATTTTTAGTATGTCCGCCCTAGTTGAATTTTATCAAACCAAAAACGTGAGTTTCTAAACTAAACTGCTATAAAAATTTATGCACGGAAGATATTTCAACCCATTAGCTTCAAGTCCACAAAACAGCTGGAAAAAACTGCAACACGGTTACAAACTCAAAACCAGGATGCTAGAATTCAGTGAAGAAGTTGCCCTTTAGCTTCTTGGCGAATGATCTGATGGTCATATTTAACGTCGAGTAAGGAAACTGAATGAGAAAATATTCCAGCACATGTCCCGAACTCCAATCCTAAAAGGGTACTAATCAAATGACTTTAAAAATTGTTATCGGAACATCAGCGTTTGATAGCTGTAAAAACAACCGATGCAAAAATAAACGAGCAAAGAAAAAACTCTGGACAAAGGAGAACGATATATAACGTTCTTAGTTTATCCAAACAAAGGATAAAATATTTTATTAACTCACGCTATTTATCTCCAAAAAAATCTTGTGAGAACACTAGCAAGAATAAGGGCTCTTAAAAATGAGCGAATTTTTAGAAATTAGGGGTGTCAAAGTTTAAAAACACCTAATCTCATAATAGAACTCGTAAGATCTTTTTAATATCAGTCACCACCTCATGGTAAACAATGATTGAAAACTTCATTTTTATATTATAATTGCAGTCAAAATTTTTGGTGCCATAATATTTCGACACTTTGTTTTAGTCTGACTAGCAATTTCTAAGTCTCAATCCAGTGCATCTGCTTGAATTACCAATTTTTGACTTAACATCTCTATTGAAATGCCTCCAGTTTTTAAAGCAGAGATTTTTTTTTCCACAAAGCTCAAGCAGACAGCTCTATTGATAATGATTATATATATATATATATATATATATATATAAATATATATATATATATATATATATATATATATATATGTATATATATATATATATATATATATATATATATATATATATATATATACCCATACCTTGCTTGCAGCAAAAATCAGCGCTGAATCATTGAAAATTGCAGTCTGTTTTTTTTAATTACCATTACTATGTTCATGTCACTTTTGGGAAATTACAGATAAAATTTCATAGTAAATCCTACGAGCATGAAAAAGTTTTACTGTTGACTCTATTTGCAGGGTAAATTACGGCTTAGTTTTATCTGCCAATGAATAATTCCCGCCTAAATGATATCTGCGCATGAATAATTACCGGCTATGCTTTGTCTGTGTATAAGTAATTACCGCCTAATTTTGGTCTGCACACAAGTAATTACCGCCAAAACTCGGTCTGCACATTTTGTTAATTCATGCTTAATTGCTGCCTAAATATTGCCGCTTTTTGATATGGTAGGGGCTTTAAGTGGTTGTTTCACGCTGCTCGGTCAAATAAATTGTTCTCTCTCTCATGCAAAAAGAATAAGCTCTGGTAAATTGTTTGAATTTAAAAACGCATGATTTTATAAATACATGTCATACATAAATATGGAATAAGCTCTGGTAAATTGTTTTGAATTTATAAACGCATGAATTTAATATAGAATATGGATTTAATGTCCTTTTAAAACGTGATGTCCATGACATTAATTAGTTTAAATGTCCCCACTCATATCCTCTTTCCCTTCTTTCTGTAATTGTTCAGGTCATAATCTGCATGTAAATCGACTTCGCCTGTCACATGTGATCTTTTCCCAACATTTGCCGCAGGCAGCTCCAAGCGCCATCATCATGCGCCATCTTCTCAAATTGAACGAGAGAGATGTCAAACGTCACGGACGTCACACGGAACATTAACACAAACTCAGAACATCAAAAGATGAATCTGAAATGGTAATACAAAGCAGCAGAACCTGGAGTCCATTAAATAAAATGAATTAAAAAAAAGTAGGTTCTTAGGGGAAAACAAAATTGTCAGAAAAACTGATTTAGCGTTTACTGAAACTCAACATTTCAGTTACACATAACAGAACTCTTTGAACACAGATATCATTAAAACACCAAGGTGGCGAAAACCTTCACCATATTTATCAAAATGGTACCCAAAGTTATCATCGAAGTCCTCGCGTTTAACCACTCTGGTTCCTTTAAGTTGGGACCCAAGTTTATTTCGTAGGTTATACATCAATATATATATATATATATATATATATATATATATTTTATATATATACATACACACACATATATATATATATATATATATATATACACACACATATATATATATATATATATATATATATATATATATATCTTAAACCAGAACAGTTTCCTGGCAACTTTTAACACTGATCGTGACAAAATAAAATTAAGCACGCCAAAAGCATGCGAAACTTGTGTTTAAGAAAATAGGCAATATGACTGTTGATACTTTGGAATGATCAGAAAGATATTGAAAAATTTTGCAGCAAAAGTTGCTTTTATTCAAAATTTTCAATATATGCGGCTATTGAGCTATTGTTCAAAGCGTAATGGAATTAATTTTTTTAAACCAAAAGACCTTGAAAACCCTTGAAAAACTGGCTGGAAAACATTTTTTCTAATTCTAAAAAAACATGAAATAGATTCATAACATTGTCTTGACAGATTCTGTTTTAACTAGAACATCTTTTCATGTCCAGCAACAAAATTAACAAATATTTTCTAAAGCAGCATAAATTTCAATTTTATGAACTAAAATTTTTTTTGTTAATTAAAATTTACAAAACCGGTTGACGTCTACAAAAATTCGGCAACGATCTTGCAATTTCATGACAGAATAATGTGCATCATTTCTTATTTCAATTCTCCAGATTCTTTTAACAATGTCTCTCAACGTTTACCTGAAAAAAGGCCTTAAACGTACGCTTGATCAAACATTTATCATGAAAACTATCTGCGAATTTCTTAGATCTTGAGAAAATGGAAAGCATAGACTATTACAAAATTAATTGCTTACTGAGGAAACTTTTGGCAACTGTTAACCTCAGAAAACGTAAGCATTTTTTTGGGGGGAGGGGTGATTATACATATATTCCGACGAAAAGTGCAGATTTAGATTACAATTGCTGTTCAATTAGTAAATGCCAGCTTGCCGGATTTTTTGCAATCTGTCTTTTTTTTATTTTTAAAACAAGTAAAAAAAAATATAACCCAGGGTTAAATATTACAAGTTTAATATGTTAATATAGAATTATTACAACCTTGAAGATCAAACTAACAGGCAAAATATCTTTTGAAGCCACCAACGTTCCTTTCCAACGATAAAAGTTTGAATTGCTGGAGCAGATGTTGTTTTAACATGGGTTTAAACTGTAAGCGTGATTTGATAATCCGGACTTCACGCGGAAGTTTATTCCATTTTTGGATACCTCTTTTTTGTAATGATCAACTGCTCGACTTTAGGAGAATTATCTGTTCAGTTCTGTTGTTTTTTCTTACTAAGACATTAAAGCTTATTACTAAGACATTACTAAGACATTACAACAGTTTAATACAGCTTATTATTACAACATTACACTTATTACTACAACATATCACTAAGACATTACTAAGACATTACAGCAGTTTTGAAGCATTCATCTGGCTTATTAAAATTTCTGCAGGCAAAATGTCAGATTTAACTAAAAGATTTTTCTTATATAGAACACTTTAATTCCGCAAATTATTTGTCGATTAATTTGCTGCATTGCACAGAGATTCAAGTTCTGAAAAAATAGAGCACTGAAAGTTAAATGAGACTAGCAATTTGTATAGCATCAATCGTGCTTTCAGAGGTAACTGATAACGTATAAGGTCTATAGATCTAATCGATATGGCCATATTTGATAGGACTTTGTTGATTTGTACATGAAAGTTAGTTTAGAACCAATCATTATACCAAAGTATCTGCAGCAACTCTGTGGCTTAATTTCCTGTCCCCGAAAAAATATTAGCTCAAAATTTTCATTTTTTTTCGAGACGCCAAGAAGCTCAGTTTTAGCGGTGTTCATGTTTATTTTGTTTTGCTTTAGATAATTGTCTTTCTTTCTACA